>NC_134931.1:291973-508664 GCF_051020765.1 Lasioglossum baleicum
GCAAGAATTTCGCAGCGGACCCAGCGATGTAACGCGCGCGTCTATCCACATCCACGCGATAGACGGAAGCAATCAACGTCGTTGCGCGCTTATCTAGTTTGATACTTCCTTCCCAGCTTACGAACGATCGTACAACAGCAACCGCGTAAGCTGACTTTCTACGCTTTCAGGGACCGCTGCAACTGCAACGGTCGTCGTCGAACTCGTTGAACTCTCAGACTGTCGTCGAAACTCGAAACTCGAAACTCGAGATCAGCTTTAGGACGTCTCGAGACGTCTCTGATGACGCATCCTCTGATTTCCGGGGTTGGGAGCAAAGGACAGGATCCGGACGAACCTCGATAACACCGGACCACGTGTGGCGAGCTATACAACGTGTTGGAATTTACGTAACGAGCGTGCATACAACTTACAAGTTATAAGCGACGAACGTGAATCGGCTGATTCTGGAGCTTTCGTTCGCGAAGGGAAAATTCGAATCTCGAAGAGTGCCCTCGGACGCCAATCGATCCGGAGAACGCGCGTCAGTACAATAGCTTTTGGACGACGCGCGACGCGACGTCGGTTGGCGGATAATGGCGGGACAGAGGACAAAAGTAATTCTCTGCGAAACAAAGCGAGGAAACCATGCCCGAAAGAATAGCGGGTCCCCGCTTCGCGACGGCAATCACCAAGGTCACGAGTTTCGAATCGCGACGACGATCAAACTGCAATAAAGAACACAGGCCATTCGCAACAATATCGCGGCTTTCCGCTCGACAATCATCGCGTGAATTCGCGAATTGTTATTATTTCGCTTCCGCGAATCGCTGTGCCGCCGCATGCCGAGTCACATGCCGGTCCAATACGCGAGTACATAGGTATAATATAAATGCACGCTGGTTAGACAATTGAGATTAGTCGAAACGCGTATAACAACGGAAACGAACGAGCTTCTCGTTGGTAAAGTTTCCAGATCCCGGATCTGCATAGATCGAACACGGCACAATTCTACCGGGTGCTGAAACCTGAAACACGTTGGATCGCGTTGAATCGGCAGGGCTCGATCGATGAGATCGCGAGGCGCTATTGAGACGAAGCAAGACAAAATAAAGTATTATGAAATCGATTAGAAATCCCGGAGCACAAATGCGTCGAACTCGCGGACTCGCGAGACGTCGAAACCGCAACTTTCTCTCCCTGCCGGCTACAATGATTTTCCTCGTGCATCGTGAATCGTGAGTCGTGCATCGCGACTCGTTCAAGTCACGCGAATACCCGCGACTTTCTCGACAAACCGACGAGAAACCGAGAATGACGAAACTCGATGCGTACGGTGCGAAATGTTCCGTACTTGGGTACACGCGCAGACACGACGCATCTGTACATCGCATCGGTTCTTCGGCGCACCGAGATCGAAAGATCGAGGTGACCGATAATCGCGATGAACCGTTTTGATCCTTGACCGACCGCTTTACCAACGCTTCGCAAACAAACGCAACCACGTTCGCGATCGTGTAAGCGAACGATGTCGCAAGTGTAACGCCATTAAGCGCTACGTGATCGCCGATCCACGATCCACGATCGCGACAACGGTGGCAATGATCTTGTCAAGGCTGCAAGATCAACCACGATCATCATCGCCGAGCCGTGCCGCACCGCACCGCGCCGCGCCGCCACGCCGGCGGAGATGCTACTTAGCGCGAGAAGATATCTGTTTCGCGATCATACCGTGCCGAAACCAATACATTAGTGAACTTTGACCCTGCCATACGACAGGATTCTCGTTGCTTCTATGCCGGTCAACTAGCAAGTTCAGAAACGCCCGACGAAAAGATTACCTACCGATCAAACTGCTTTTCAATCGAACCAGTTTCCTCGATTATATCCTAGACCTCGATCGATTGCGAATAAACGCGGCCCGGCCGTATCTCATTAATTTCTGGCCGATCTGCACATTCTATACTCTGTACTCTACATACATATACATATATGTATATATATATATACGCCTTTCCGTTATGTATGTTTTCCCTTTTACTTTCAAACGCGCGACGTATCCGATTCGTCTAGCTGTTATCCGGGCTATATTACACATGTCTACGTATTTTCTCTGACGTCAATGTTCGACGATACTCGTACATATACATACGGTAGCGCGATTTCGATGCGAGCAGTCGAATCCGCTTTGAACGGAGAAGGGCCGATCTCGGAGCACGTCCAGCCGATCCGATCCGGATCCGCTTTTCCTCGAGTCTGTGTTCCATCGGAACAGGATGGTATCGACTGCTACGAGTATTTTCTTTCCTCTCATCTCTCCTCTCTGTTTTCTCCTGGCTGATTTTTCTTTCTCGCCGGTTACATACAAAGCGATCAAACGGATGTTGACGTCATCCGTTTGCTCCAGCAGAGGAGACCGCACCGGTGCGGTGCGCGTATGCACGCGTACACTCGCGTACACGCACGCACACGCGTACGGTCGAATTCGCCACGCGAGGGAGGAACGTACCCGTAGCTGTAGAGCGCGTATCTAACCGTAAATATATTCCGTTTAAGGTTGATGGCTAGATTGTCCGTAGTTGACTACGGTTAGTCTCGACTACGGGCTCTCATATCAGGCCAGTTAGCTCGAGTTACGCGTACCTCGGGCTCGTGGAACTGTAATCGGGCGCGTCTACGTCGTCTGCCGACTGATTGCCAATTCAACGCCCCCGCGACGTTGTACCAACCTCTCTGTAGCTGGATCTTCGACCCGAAGAAGCCGGCGACACTCGCCACAAGACCGACCGCCGCGTCGCGTCTCGATTCGCCGCCTCCTCGATCGTGTCCGACGTTTAACGTATGCATGTCGAATTTTTACGCTCCGTTCGTGGTTCCGGCTGTAACCCCGATGCCAAAGCGCTCCCCGATCCGGTCATACACGTTCAACCCTGAAAAAGCATGACCGCTTTGAAACTTTGCAACTGTGTAACTTTACAAGAATCCAATAAGTACGCGGTACGCGATGCTCGAGCTCTCAAGCATCGGTGAAATCAGAACGCGGTGGGGATGAGTAAGACAAGATTCACAGGCATGCCCGAAATCGGAAATAGATACGGCGACGCCTGCGCTCCTTAGTCACCTACTTTTATCCCCTTAACAGCAGACAACTGCGTTTGACAAACATTCACCCGACCAATGCAATGTAAACGCTGGGCGGTTGTACAGTGTACAGTGCACCCATGCACAGTGCATAGGCTAACGCATCTCTACATATACTCTATACGGTAGGGCGTCAATTATCCGAACTAAACGGGACCGAGATGGTATGGAAAATCGAATTGTTCGGATAATCGTTTTGTTCAAGTAATCTTCAATATTTCTTTGCTCTACTGTATGTATACATAATACATATGTATGCGCGTATCTACTCGTTAAGTATTACGACGATACCCTATCTTGGAGCTGTACTTTTTACTACCGTTGATACTACTGGCGTCCAATGACGCGATTCTCATTTAAACTTCGCATAAAAAGCGCGCAATCAATGATTGTTCCGGCAATCTCGTCGAATGTCGCGCACTTTCGTCGGAGGAATCAACTCGTTCAGCGTGCCGGATCGAAATGGATTTAAAACAGAGGGCAGGCCAATAGAAAGAGGGCCGTTCTACGCATGCGGGCTCCGATAACCTACTCCTGTCGCAAGGAACACGGCTTATCTGTCCGCGGTCGCAGAAAAATGGTCGATTAGGGCACCAGTTTCGCTTCCGTTTCATTCGATTCTCTGGACCATCGGTAATTCGTAATTCGTAATGCGTGATGCGTGATCACGAGAGTGCACTCGCCAAAGTGACGTCGCACAGGTGCAAAACAGTGAGGGTGACTATGACAAGACGTCCACGAGAAACCATTGTATTCGTCGTACGCTAACGCGCTCCTGTTGCTACAGTTTACGGAAACGTCGACGACGTTCGCAAACGCGAGAGCAAAACCGGCAATTTCCGTGACGAAGCAAGACTCGATAATTTCATTGAGGGAGCTCTCGTCCGTCGGTCCCTGTAAACTTTCTCCTTGCAAGCGTATCCGACATCCGTCAACCGTCAACCGAAAACAACGAACGTCGTGGAAAGTAAAAGTTCAAGTTTTAATCTAGGGTAACGCGACTCGTTTCTCCGTGTCTGGCCAAAGTCGAAAAGAAAAAGCCGTTACCTGTAACCGATTTCATGAAGAACGTCGATATCGTATCCGCGATCGTTGCACGGCAACGTATTCTGCGTCGAGATCCAAGTTTCCGGAGCTCTCCGGATATCTGAACGAGAGAGACACGCGCAACGAGAAAAATCATTATTTCGGTCGGATGAAACCGAAAAGACAAGACATGTTAAAAGAGATAAGACCGACAGCGCCCTTCGACGTCTTCTCGTTGAGATCTGTACCGATTCTAGGATCGCCGAAGGTGTCGAGGAGTCGGCCGAAATCAGACGGTTTCCCCAGCTTATCGGTCCATCGGAACGTCTCTCCTCGGTTTCCGAACGACACGGCGAAAGGATTATGTAGCGGAGTAGCCGATGAGAGAGGATGCATCCTGGAGCGGTGTCGTTGAACCGGATTCATTCTGGTTGTTTGCCTCGGTGCCGGTGCCGGTGCCGGTGTCGGTGTCGGTGTCGGTGTCGTCGTCGTCGACGTCGTCGTCGTCGCCGTTGCCACAGCCGCTGTCGTCACCGCCGTCGGGCCGCGATAATCGGCGATCTACCCGCGGTTTGGGATCCGCATCCAGATCCAGATCTATCGTAGAATCGATAAAGCTTGCAAAATGTTGGCCGAAATGGTGCGACTCTCCTACCAGCATCGAGCATTTTATTGCTACGTGATCCTCAGCGTCTGGATATTCCTGCTCGTTGCCGGTAATTCGATTTCTCGTCTCGTTCCGTTACGTCCCGTCCCGTCCCGTTGTTAGCTCGGCTGAAAAATACAATCATATTCTAGAAATCGCTTAGCCTTTGCGATTCACTGTACGATATGCATGTAAATACATATAACACACAAGTAGATTGCGATCTTTATGGAAAATAAAAAATGTTCGCATCGATTGCAGGACACAGGAGCTAGACGAATAAATTGTATTCTTCTTTTTGCTGTGCCCAGTTTTGTCATAATATACATACTTACATATACATACATACATACATAAGATTATTGTCGTAGCGTCGATATTATGCTACCGATGCGATATCGGAACGGAACGCTGGTTTATCGTAACGTAAGCGCGGTGAATAGCGAACACACGCGACGACGCGATTAACTGGCTAACTCGCGCGTACACGAGTTCGCGTTATCGGGTTTGTTGGCCTGCTGTAACAACTGCTGCGAGTCGTGAAGCACGCGTAAACACCTACGCCACACCTACACCGCCGTTTGCTGCTCGCGTCGATGTTTTCCTCGAAGCACGGAATACTTCCGCCGACCGAGCAATCGCCGGCGTGCACAGCGTACGATACGCATCGATCAAATTCTCTTTCTAAACTTCGTAGGTATGTACAAATACATCGGCATAGATGAGAAGAGTTCCGTGCAGACGAGGGTCCTGGGGAACGACGTTTCCGTTCGAGAATTTCCGAGAAATTTGAAAGCCGACGTGAAAACGAAAAAGATATTCCGATATTGCAATCCGCCCAACGAAATCGCCGCAGACTCAGAAGGTACCTGGAAGCGTCAGAGCGCCAGTGTTTCCATTTCCAATCGCAATCGCATTCGCATACTGTGTGACTCGAGTGTGCTCCGATTACATGACATTCTTCTGTTTAGGTAAATTGGATGGAAATCTAACGCTGGGCGGTGTTCTGGTATTTATACGGCACGGAGACAGAGGTCCGTTGGCTCATATTCGGAACATAAGCATAGTGAACTGTGGCGGAGACTTTGCTTCCACCCCCGAATTGGAAAACGTCTATCAAAACTACGTCAACTTCCTTCAGAACATCTCGAGTTACACGAGGACGGCGTGGGCGCAGTTTCTCGGACCGTTCCACGGATTTCCGATGCTGCCCGCCAACTCGAAGGACTGCAGAATCGGTCAGTTGACCACCTTGGGCGTAGCTCAACTTCTAAAAACAGGAATCGTACTTAAAAACGCGTATTATCACAAACTGAATTTGGGGAACGGCACGGTATCCGGGAAAGACGTGATCGTATACAGCACCAGGTATCGTAGGACGGTTCAAAGCGCGGTCGCGCTACTGTACGCGCTCCTGGAGACGGACGGGTTCCAGAATCTGGCCAAGATCGGCTTGCAGGAGAGTCAAAGCTACGCGTTTTGCAATACCGACTGCGCGTGCCCAGCCGCGGAAAAATTCTTCAAGCAGCACGTCAAGGTAAAGGTGTATGTAATCTCTGAAAATATCGGAAAATATCGTTAGCTCGACTATGACCGGATGGTCGAAACGATTTCAGGAGATGTCCGACCATCTGAGGTCTCATCCGGCGGTCGCCGAATTGATAAGGCAAGCGTCGAACGCGGTCTTCGAAATCCCGGACCAGGCCCAGACGACGGATCCGAACACGTTGAAGGACGCCCTGTTGACCTACGTTTGCCACGGAGCCTCTTTGCCTTGCGTCGACCTGGACTCGCAACGAATCTGCGTGAAAACGGAGCACGTGACAGGCCTGTTCGCCTACAGCGAATGGGAGTCGAAGCAAGTGGCTAAAAGCAGCAATCGTCGAAAATACGGGTTACTCAGGGCGTACGGACTTCTTCGAAACATAGTCTCGTACATGTTGCGCATCATATCCGAGGCAAAGCCAAAGATAGTACTATATTCGGGACACGACAAGACTCTCGAATACCTGGCGACCGCTCTCGGTATCTTCTCCGATAAATTGACCATGCCGCACTACGCTTCCCGTTTCGTCATCGAGGTTTATCGCGTCAATTCGAAAAACGAGAATCACGTGGCCAGCGATTTTTACTTCCGCGTGATCGTCAACGGAAAAGACTTTACGCAAAAGATACCATTCTGTAGAAACGCGAATTTCTACAGCGCCAGTTACACCGAAAGATCGGACACCGACAGAATTCGCAAAGATTCGAAGCTTTGCCCGATCGAGACGATCATTCGTCAGCTTCACGACGATTACTTCGGTCCGTTTAACGCAACGAATTTCAAAGACGCGTGTACCAGTCGCAAACGTGGCTGATTCGAAATTATTCCAATTCGAAATAATACAGGATAACAATACGTACAAGTTGATCTTTTCGGTCCGAATCAATATCGAAATGGCTGCCGTACGCCGTCGTACATCCCTCGACCAGGTCTATCGATTGATTCGATTCTATCATTTCTATCGCCAATCTCTATATACATATACATATGTATACAAGTAGCATATATGTACATATGTATGTACAAGAACCCTGAACACTAGACACAGGACACAGGATATCATAGAAATTAAAATTTACATTCGATTGAAGCATTTCAATTTCGCAATCATACTGCCCATTCGAGTATTCCCGCACGATCGTCTCCCAAACTATTTATTTACTTACAATTAGACGTACCGTGCCGCTGTATGCACCGCGCGATCCCCTTCAACTTTGATCGAAAATGTAGAGTCAGAGTAGTCGCACGGACTTATACCAATGAAAATAATTATTCTATAGACTTCCGTTCAACTATATATTTCGAGACCATTCTTCGAACAACGAATAATTTGGCGGATGATCGCGTGGAAAAAAATTATAGCAGGAACGAATTATTTCCTATGCGTGTAGCATATGTAAACATCAAGCTGAAACAAATTTTCCGCAGCCTGGTCGTTCTAACGAACCACTCTATTCGTAAGACGTAGTCCCCGGTTACTATGACAAATCGACACTTTGCTACGACCGTTTCAAACTAACCAAAGTAACAAACCAAAATGATAGTAACAAGTTAATATACAATATCTATTCGAAGTATGTAATAAGATAAGATTTGCACAGTCTTAGACCGTAATTGTAAATGAATAACAAACGAAAGCCTTATACTTAGGTTACGTTTATCAAAATCGAACGTAGCTTTAAATATATACATATACGAGGATATACCAAGTGTCTCGAAATACGCGATACAATTTGAGCACAAACAAGTTGCTTTCTTCGGATTGTGTTGGATATTTTACGACACTCTGTAGGGAAGCTAGACGATTGCCATATATTTTATCACTCACCTTCTTGTAAATATGTAAATAACCTCGAACTTTTGTCAACGGTGATCGCGTTCGAGTTTTTTCGAGCATCGTTTTTAACGACGACAAAATCGTGATTAGGCAGTGTTTGAAAAAAATATGTACATGAAACGATAGAGTACTGTGTATCTTGCTATCTCCGTTTACCGTTAACCGTTCATCGTAATCGTACCAATTAATTAGAATTGTTTTAGACTGAATCAACTTCCTTTTTCAGTGTGAAAATAATCCAGAATCCTGTTCGGAAACGATTACTCTAGCGTGCGGTTAACTGTCGACTGCCGGGTCTTCTCGTCCTAGTCGGAAAACTTCGGGTACTCGCCAAGGGTTGCGACGCCTATTATTACATCACCGATTAGGTAGCCAAACCGAAACCGAGTTTGTGTCACTGTACGCCGGATTGCCTATTCATAGGCTCGGCCTGGACCATCCCCGGCGGTGGACCATCTAACATCTACATTCTACATCTACGTCTACAGTTATCGCCGAAAACGAAAACGAAAACAAAAACAAGAGATTGCACGAGTATCGAATGTTTCTTCATCCAATATATATTCTATTCTATTCTATTATATTCTATTATATTGTAATAATATTATAGTTGGCCTCTCCTTTTGTTTTTCGTTGAAATATACAAATATACCGAAACAGCACGAATTATTCATTCTGATCTGACCGGTTTCATAAAAAGTCGTTGCATAGAGTTTATTCACAATATAAAAACTTACAGCTGAATAATAAATAAATACTAGACACTTATAGCTGACAAGGCACTGGTTTCGCATCCTCGATAGGACTATAACAGATTACAATTAAAAATAAAATCTATCGTAACTTTGGTAAAACATGATATATGAGCACAGGTATTTTAACACTAGTCGTTCTCGCTTCGCCCGGGTGATTCCTTTGATCCTAGTAGCAACTGTTAAAATAGCACACAATACGGTTATCGATGAGTAGGCTTAACGCGTGTTCAACAATTGCAATTACTATCCTACAATTCCATTTATATTGAAATTCCATAAGAAAAATAGATACCGCGCGCGCGAACGATCGAATTCCAACAGAATATTCCTGAATTGAAATGCCCGACGTTCGTTCTTACCATTCGACGAGCGATTTTCATGCGACGCGACGATGCATTTGAAAAAACAACGTGATATTTCACAGTCTCAGAGTACGTTTGTCATGCTTGCCTCCTCGCGCGTCTACGACTCGGACGCTGATAATACTATTCGGGCTGTATCTGACGATTTCCAGATTCGGCCATCGCTAAACCTAATGTCTGTTGAATATTCCTTAACCGCTGATAATGTTCAAGCGCGTATCCGTCGAAATTAGCATCATCGCTGGAAACAGTTGATTAAACAAATATTCGTATGCATTAAGAAGGATATACGGATCGAGTTTAGTAAGTAAATTTGCTTACTTTACGGGGTGGCTGTCTCGAACAGGAGGCGAATGGTTCATGGCAATTTTAGGCACCGGTACATACGACTGATCCACGTTCCACAGCAACGGCTTCACTCCTATCCTTCTGCCGGCGCTCGATCTGACGATCAGCCACTTCATTCTGTGGATACTGATGAGAACTACAACCGCACTCTTGAAACGCACTTTCGGCGACTTTTTGTGCCGGCCTACGGTAGTGTACGACCGTTGCTCGCTGGTCAATTGCGCGAGTATAGATAACGTGTTCTCCTCCGAAATCTGATAACTACCTATCACGCTCAACAAGTAACGCTTCTGGAAAGTTAGAGCCTTGCGTCTAGAATGGGCTCTCATATATTTCCCATAAAAGTGCATCAACTGCGAAACAGAATTTGTCCGTCTTTCGTACACTTGGTTACATTTCACATATACGCGCATGTTCTATGATATATGCACATACATAGAAATATTATATTTACCTTGTCCGTGTAATCTCCACTAATCGCCAGGTTCGCATCGTGAGATTCGGTACCTCTTCTGACGCGTGATTCGAGCAATTTGACTCGTTGACCGAGTTGCTCCTTATCTTCCAGCGCTTTCACAAGCTTCTCTTGAAGCATACTTTTCTCGTTCAGATACTTTGTGTTGCTATCGCTGAGATCCTACGAATGAAAATGTTATCGGAGATGTAGTATACAACACCGGTATCTGTCTAATTATGTAGTGTAATACTTTCGAACTATACCGTCGAATACCTTGATCTTTTGAAACAGCTTGGTAGACGTGTTCTTATCGCCAGCGTATCGGCTCTTCGATTCCTTGGTAAACTCCAATTCCCTTTCCGCGGGCGATCTCAATTCCTGTTGCAACTCTGCGATCGTGTCCCGCAACTTCTTCTCTTCGTCTTGGACAGCGAACAATTTCTTCAGCAGATTGGTTTTTGTCTCCCTCAGAGTCTCCACCTCTTCCGCCAGTTTCAACTCGCGGTCAAGCGATTCTGTCAATTCCCTCTTGGACTGTTTCATATCAGCTTCCAAGTCCACCTGTCCAACGGACAATTTTGTTAAACGAACAACCGAACGAACGAGGTGCACGCATACCAACCATGACTTCTCTTGTGTTGATAATTTCCCGTCTCAATTCCTTGAGCTGGTTGTGTTCGCTGGTCCTCTGCTCTTGCCTTCTGGATTCCGCATCGGACATAGTTTTGATCCTCTTTTGGAGCCATTCGCACTCCTCCTCTCGCGCTTTCATCTCCTCTTTGGTGCGGCTAAGATCTGTTTGAAGATGCTCCTTGATCCCATCGACCAGGACAAGGTTGCTTATCAGTTTCTCCTTCTCCTCGACTTCCATCTCGAGCTGCATCTCGAACCGATTCTTCTCCGTTTGCAACTTCCTCAGAGTGTCCTTTAGTTCCGCGTTATTACGCTCCTCCTTTTCGAAGCTTTCCGTCATCGACAAATACTTTTTCCTCTCGGTTTCCAAAAGGTCTGCCAGCTTTGGCAACTCGTCCGTTGACTTCTGGGACTGTACGTGCTCCTTCATCAAACTCAGCTGTATCTCTATGCTTTTGTGCTCCTGCCGCAACATTGATAGATCGTTGCGTAACTTCCTCTCGTTGTCCAGAGAGGTCTTCAGCTTGTTCTGAAGGTACTCGATCAGCTCCGAGTCTTGCACGTGGCCGGATTCCATCGATCTATGTTCTTTCTCGATTTGGATCTTCAAGTTACGAATCAAGTTCTTCTCGGAAAACAGTTCCTCGTTGAGCTTCGCGACCTTCTTGCATTCTTCCTCCAGGTCCGACTTCAGCTGGAAGATCCGACCTTCGTACTCGGCGATCTGACACTTGAGCATTCCCTTTTCGATCTCCAAGTCGTCTTTCAGCTTTTTCAATTCGTCGCAGATTCTATTCGCTTGGCTCAATTGTAATTTTAATTCGCTGCTCCTTTCAACCGCCTCCGGATGTTCTCTGGTTTGAAGTTGGTTCTCCACTCTGCACACGCCGTCCTCCTGGTCGCTTTCAATGGCATTCATCAGTCGCCTGTCCAGATGCGCCGATAAATTCAGCTCCCTTTGCACCATATCCTCGATGTCGGTGTCGTCCTGCGAACGCTCTGCAAGTTCGATCATCGTACATGTATATGTATACGTTTCTACACCACTTCGACATACGCGTATATTGGAAAACATATAATATAATATATAATATATAAAATATACTGTATACTCACGCGCAGCCAATTTTAAATCCGACAATTCCTTGCTCAGTTTGTCTATCTCGTTCCTCAACTCAACGTTCAGTTTCTGTTCTTCTTTCAGTTTCCTCCGGAGCTCGACCACGTTACCGGACTCCTTCATTTTATTTTGTATGGTCTCCAACGCTCTATGCAAGCTCTTGCTGTCATCGTTCATTTGCCGTATCACTTTGTCCTTCTCTTTCAGATATTCCTGCAGATGATGAATCTCCTCGTCCTTTTCGTTCGAAGGCGAGGACGCGCCCGAAAAGCTAATACGTCTGACCATTTCCTCCAGCCGTCTGATGGTCTGATCTCTGTTGTTCAGACCTTCCGTCAGCCTCTGAATCTCGTGTTGACACTCGACGATTTCCTGCTTGAGCAACTCGTTCTTCGCGTTAAATTCGTGCAATCGTTTGTCCTTCTCGAGAGTCGCGTTCCTCATCCTCTCCAGCTCGTGCGCGTGTTCTTGCTCCTTCTCCTTCATATCCACCCTCAGCTTGTTGTTCTCCGAGTTCAACTCCGTGATGATCTTCTCGTTGATCTGCATCTTGCTTTTCTGTTCCTGAATTTCCGCAGTTCTCAGTTTCAAAACGTTCTCCACTTCTAGAAGGTCCTTTTTGATTTTATTTTCGGACGCCGACGACAATTCGTACTGATTCTGGTAAAAACACTTGTCCCTGGAGAGCGTCTCCACGACTTCTTTCAATTCCGTTTGCAGCTCGTTGTACAACTTCTGCAGAGACAGCAAGTCTGTCTCGCGCTTCTCCAAAATCTCTGATTTCGTTCGCAACTCCTCTCGCACGGCTTCCAGTTGATTCTCCAATTTTTCAATTTCCTTGATGGACTCGTTGATGGAGGTTTGAGCGTGCTTCACGGAAACGACGCACGCCGAGGGAACGAGCGACTCGTCGACTTTACCGGACTCCTTTACCGACGATTCTCGTCCGTCCTCTTTCTCGTCCGTCGTCGTGTCGTTCTCCTCCGAGGTGGTCCTCGAGTTCAGTTCACCGTGCTGCAACAAGTCCATCTCCGAAGACTGTTGATTCGACATGGCCGACAAACTATGAGAACGAGAGCCTAGGTCCAACGGTGGCACGCGTAATCCAATCTTATCGGTACTGTTGCTGTTGACGGTGGCGGTGGCGGTGCCGGTGCCGGTGGTGGTCGTGGAGATGTCCAATGGCACCGCCGCCGAGTCATCCACGATTTTAACCGATGCGAATGCCGCGGGAATTTTCAAGGTAGATATGTTTGGCAGCATTTGAGTGGAACTGGCAGCCCGTACGGCCTCGGTCGTTTCCTCGCATTCCGAATGAATCGACAGAATGTCGCTCAAGGTACGAGCACTATTCTTGGGTTCCGTTTGCCGAATCAGTTCTTTCAGTTGCGTTTCATCCAGATTCAACGAACAATACAGTTCCAGTTGCTTTTCTTTTTTCGATAATTGATCCTTCAGGTGATCGATCTCCTCGTTTTTATCGGCCAGCATACTGTCGATCAGCCGCGGCAATTCCAGCTGAGAATGTTCCTGAACGCCGACTTTGGCCTGTAAAATTCTATTCTCCTCCTCGACGATCTCCAAGTGTTCTCTCAGCTTCTGGATGGCGGTTCTCTCCACCTGGACGACATTCGCGATTTCCGCTTCCTTCTCTTGCAACAGTTGGTTCACCCTGTCCAATTGACTTTGAGCGTCCCTCAGTTCCAAGTCTTTCTCCGCTATGACGCATTCCAACGACTGAAATTTGGTGTTGGCTTCGTGAAGCTGCAACTCGAGCCGCGACGTCGCTTGCCTCTGCGCGAATGGCGCGTTCTGCTTGTGCTGCTCCAGACGGCCACGCATCGCCTCGATCTGGTATAATTGCTCGGAGGTGGTTTGTTGCAAGATCTCCTGCTCCGCCTGCAACTCTTCGTTCTGGTTCTTCAGAGCGACCACTTGCATCTCCAAATCTTTGATCCTCTTGAACGCGACCTCCTCCGCTCTCGCGTGTTTAATCATCTTCTCCTTGACCTTGAGCAATTGATCCAATGGCAACATTGGCGGTGAAGTAGGATCGTCCGGAGTAGGACACCGTGTCGCGTCGATTTGCTCCCTGATCGACACGTCCTCGCTAGGCTGACTCAGACTCAAATTAGAGCTGCACATGTGCACCGATTCCAATTCTTTGATCCTCTTGTCCAATTGAACTTGCATCTCGCGAAGCTCCGACTTCATTTGTTTCAGAGCAGTCGAATTAACGGTAAACTGTTCGGAGCTCAGTTTGTGTTTTCTCAACTCCTCCTGTAAATCGTATACATATCGTATTGTATCATATCTTATCGCATGGTAAAGGTTTCGTTCTTCTTCTTCTTCGGTAGAACGAACCGTCAAAAGTCCTACCTGCAAATGATTGATGTGCTCGTTTAGCTGTTTACTTTCGATACCCATTTTAATCGCATCCAGCTCCTGAACTAGTTCTTGCTGGTTCTTGGTTTGAGCAGCGATCACCGTTTCCAATTGCCCGATTTGAAGCTGCAAAGACTCTTCCTTCTCCGACTTGACTTCCAACTGTTGCTCCAAATCGGTAATAATGTCTCGCAGCACCCAGATCTTGTCGATAGCTGCTTTCAGTTCGCTCTCCGTCTCAACCTTCTTGGCTTCCGTGTCGGACATGAGCGACGACATTTCCCTCATCTGAGACTCGAGAGCCTCCACCTGAATGACACGCTAATCTTTTCATCGATCTCTCACATCTCCATTCGTACCGATTCTTTCGAATACCGAGTACAACAACAACACCCCGCCAGTTAGGAAACAAAACACCACCAACACGTAAAGCGTACAAGAATATTATTAAAGAACATGATCTGGAACCGTGTTCCTATAAGTAAGCCTCCAAAAATCACTGTAATCGCATGCATAGAAACTTTATAAGAAATTCATCTGATTTTTATCAAAAGCGAATATATCTCTCTTTCTCTCTCTCCATAATACACTCTGCACGCCTGAAACTATGTTGATCATTATACCGCAGAATCTTGTAATAAATAGAATACCACTCACAGTTGCATTGATGTCAGATGTTTGAAGCACGGGGACCTCTGACGTTGGTTCGGGTGATAGTGTAGACTGCTTTGTGCGACATACAGAAAACCAAAACCAGAGTGCGGGAAAACTCGTGTTAATACAATTAGTGAACGATGCGTGGTTATAAGCTGCCTAATTCAAGTATAGGTATAATAAATAGAAAGGACGAGAGCTGTGTAAATAAAAATTTATCGACAAGAAACCCTCCACGCCTTATCGATTAGCCGAACCGTTTTTCGCATACTTGCCGAGTCAGTGAAAGATTATGAAAATAAAAAAAAAGAAAAATCCAATACTTAATGCGTGAAAACGATTAGTTAGTCTTTGTACCTGAGTTTACGTATTAATTGATTCGCACCAAAAAATAAGTAAATTAATCGTTGGTATTGGAAAGAATGATACGGTAAGGCAAGATCGTTCCTTCCTGCTCTTCCTTCTCTTCCCCTTTACGAACAAGCAAACGTGAAATTACCTCTGAGGTGATTCGCAGATCTCTTCCCTTTTCGCGTTCACGCTCCTTCAGTTGTTCTTGCAAAAGATGTATCTGCTTTGCTGCTTCGTCTCGTTCCACTTCTCTTTCGCTCGCTTGCTCATCCAAGAATCTTCGCGTCGCTTTCAATTGTTTATCCGCTGCCTCGATCTACGGATATTTCCATCGAATTAAACCGTGTAACACTTAACTGTGACTGCTAACAAATGCTACTTTACACGCGTAACAACACACCGAGCAGACTGCAGACACGTTAATCGCGTGATTAATCGATTAATCAACGACTAAAAACCGACTGGAATACGCTCGCGTTTGAACATAACTTGATTCGGTTCAGCTGTGTATTTAGTGTATTATTTTTTGAAAATTGCTAAACATAAGTTGAGAGATGCAGGATGCAAGAAGAAATATATTAGTTAATTGTGCGCATGCAAAAGAAAATACACCATAGCAGTAGCAGAGGTTCGCATGCTACAGCGTTAATCGTTGATCATGGGATAGATGTACGCGATTAAAGTTAAGTTACGGATTAACTTACGGAACAGCTCTTATAATAGTATTAGTAACTCTATGATTTACCTTTCGGCAGCAAACCCTGTGAATGTATGGGGGAGGAGTAGGTTCTAAAGGTACCTGCCGGCAAGATAACAGAACGCCAATCAATTCTCTAAAAACTGTATCACAGACCCCAGACACAATTGTACCCCCCGTTCGTGTATTCTTTTCTCTTTGTTCTTCCAAGTTGCACACGCGCAATCAAATGAAACAGATAAATAGATGAAAGCAAATCATTTCTTCGAATCTAGTGACGAAAAAACCAACAGTGTGAACATGGATGCACGAATGCAACGAGACTACATAAACAAAGATTTTGTGCAATACGTACGAGTACGAGTACGAATACTAAGCTCGTAGGTACAGAATATCAAGTGTATCGTGTACAGAACTCGTTTTCAATATGCAATACACCACAACTTCTTTTCGTATAGAGCATACCAATTCTATGTAATAATAAAAAATACATGCAATCTGTGCACCGTTTCGCAACGGATGACAATTCGGGTTTACCTGCAGCTGCAAGTCTTCCTTCTCCCTCCTAGCATCCTCCATCAACTTGTCGCTCTGTCTACACAATTCCTCTATCAGTTGCAACAAGACTGTACAATCTCCTCCTCCGTTCGACAATACGTGTCTCGCTAAAAATCAATTGAAATCGCGTGTCAGAGAATGCTTATGAAAAAATAAGAAATTGTTCTATCTTGAAGGTTGACCCGTTTACCTTTCTCCTGTAGATGCGAAAAGTCTTGCAAGGTAATTTCTACGCCAACATCGTCGTTCTCTCCGTAACCTTCGGTAATTACCTCCTTCTTGTTCTCTACATTGATCAGCTTTCTTTGAAGATCGAGGACGGTGAGTTTCAGCTGTTCCATTTCCTCTTGGTAGTTCAGGATCATCGATTCCGCTTCGTGCAGCTTCAGAGTCAGCTGTTCGTTCATCCGATTGATCCAGTCTACTTTTTTCGCGGGACAGTCGGCTTGATCTCCGTCGTTGCAATTAGTGGTCGAGAGAATCTCGGCGCTCTCGGACTTTAAACGTCGCACGCAGCTATTCAATTCTTGTCTGAGTTTCTCGGCAATGTCGTTCCGTTCTCGCAATATCGTTGGCAAGGTATCGTTATCACTGTTCATTATGGATATTATTTCTGTGGTTTGCGGAGCGAAGTGAACTCGCTGAATCCTCGACCGAGAGGAACTCGATTTACCATCGGGTTCTTCGGTCTTCGACTTTTCAACTTTTTCCTTGGCGACGTTGTCTAATTGATTCTCGCTACCGACGCTATCGCGCGATTGTCTTTTGAGAACTTCGCCGATCAGAGTATTGTTCACTTCCTCTTCGCATACGAGAAAATATTTTAACAGCTCTTCGACCAACGTCTTCAGAGTGGCACAAGTTCTATGCAAACTATTTCTGCACGACAAAAGAAATACATAACTGTGGAGGTATGGTGGATAGAACGGTACTTGAAATATCGGAATATTTTAAAAGATGAGAATACCTCTCGTCCAGAGCAACAACTGGATCCGCATCCTGGGACAAGACTTTGTTCAAATCGGAATCGTCTCGAATTTTATTCAGTTCATCTTGATGACGGTCTATCATTCTGGCTACGTTGCGCGAGTATTCCTCCTTAAGTCGTTGCACTTCCGCGGCATGAGCATCTTTCAGCAGCTGCATCTCGCGTTTCGCATTACCGGTCAGTCTGTCGCGTAATTCTAGCAACTCTGGCGACCAAATGTCGTCAACGTCCGACTCAACCGACAGGAGAGCCTATTTTGCATGAACACAATTATCGTATAAAATAAAAGCAATCAATTACGATCCACCACGTACACGCAGATAAACACAGTTAAACGAGACATTTCACATCGGTCCTCTCTCCTCTCTCCCCTCTCTTTTTCTCTCTTTCTCTCTACTCTATGCGAAAAAAGAAAACGAGTATGTAATATGTAAATTCCAGTGTCTACAGCTACCTGCATCTGTTCTTGAAGCGCATTGACAATATCCAACTTAGCGAGTGCGATCTGTTCTTCCAATTGATGGTTGTAGGCTGCTCGCAGTTGCGTTAATTCACCGCTTTCCAACGCACCCGCATCCCACTCTGTTTGACAATGCTGCATGCACACGTACATAAATGATCACACAGTAGCATGTTAGTTACAACAAAAGGATTGGTGAAGTCGCGCGACTACACCGACGTTTCCCGTATAGTTTTAGCTAGCCCGAGACATGGACGATTGGAACAATCGCAACAATCGCATGCACTTACTTTGGGTAATAGTCTAATTCGAGGCGGAACCTAACATGAAAACGGTCAAAGGAATAATCGGAAAAACTATTTAAAACAGTTTCATTAGTAAATCACATATACGATATGTATGCCTGGAAAAATAAGGGAAAGCGGTTTTAACACACAGAGAAAAGGTGTTCAACGTTTCAACACAAAACAAAAGAAAAACTTAAACAAATAAAATAGAGCAAGGAGAAAGTAACCTGACAGAAATATAGTCTAGAGTCTAGTCTGTTATTTACACGAATGATAAATCCAGAAAACATCGTGTACTATAGAGCGGGGACAGGTATAATACGATACTTACCCGAGTTACCATATCTCGTAGAAATTCCAGTCTCTCTGGTTCCCTGTTATCGTACAATTCCCTTTCGTATCTGTTCTTCTGTTCGTCCAACGCCTTCTCGTAATACAGTTTCACCTCCTGGACCTCTATTATTTTGTTCTGCAGTTGTTGCTGCAACGCCTTGACGGTTGTCTCGAGCTCGGACTTGTTGAAGCCGTTGCTAATGTGTTTCGACGGTTCGTCCGCTAACGGAGAAGCAACCCTCGAACTACGTTCGGAAAGATTCGAAGCGTTCATACAGTCCCCGGCACCGCCGAAATACAACCCTTCCGTCAAGTCGGCTATTTCGCTGTCGTTGTCGGACATTTTCTTCGATTGTTGACTGAAAATCTCCTCCGAGTATTGCTTCTCCATCAGCAGACATTTCTGCTCGAAATACGTCCGCAACTCTTCCATTTCCCTGGCGTGCCGCATCTCCAATTCCGTTTTGAGATCACGCAGTTCCGTGCTACCGTCATTCACGCCCAACACCAACGACTGAACTTTCCTAATTTCCGAGGCGGTCTCGGCTTTGATCGCGCTTATTTGTTCATTGTGAACGCAAATCAACGCATCGATTTCCATTCTCAACGAATCTTTCTCCGCTCGCAGTTGATTCGCGGACTCTTTTAACGAGTGCACGCTCCTCAGTTCTCGCCTCAGAGCCTCGTTCTCCGTTTCGGCACGGTGTTTCTCGGCTGTCAAATTATCCGCCAGTGTGGAACAGTGTTTCGCTTTGTCCTTAACTTGATCGTAATCGACTTGCTTTTCCAGCAAAGATTCCAGTTCCTTGACCAATCTTTCGTTTTCGTGCAAAGTCGACGCCAGCTTCGCCCGTAACGACGATGCCACGTCGGTGTCCGACGAATCGTTGTCCTCGTAGAGAAGCCTGTTGGCGTCCGTAGTTTGATCGCGCGAAACGTTGACGGTGGTATCGTTCGCGAAATCGGTTCTACCAAATTTCATTCGCTTCGTCGACGCACCGTCGTAACTGGACAACGTTGGTGCAGAGAAATCGAGTTTGCTCTCGTTCAAAGCCAACGTTTGATTCAACTTCTCTTCTACCTCGGCGCACTGAGCCCAAGCAGCGGCCAGTCCATTTTTTAGCTGGCGACATTCCTCTTCGGACTTCTCGCATTTCTCCGACAGCTCCTGCACCTTTCTCGCAGACTCCGCAAGTTCTGTTTCCCTATGCTCCAGACTGATTTTCAGTTTTTTCATCTCCTGTTGGTCTTCCTCGGTTTTATCCAACGAAGAATCTCTCTTGCTTTGACTAGACAATTTATTTTGTTGCTGGTCGGGCAACTCTGTTTGCAAACAACTCTGTCCGTCCGAGCCATGGTTTTTCAACGAGCAAAGTTCGGACATGTACTTGTCGCACATGTTCCTCGTGTCCTTTAATTGCTTTTCGTACGACTTTTTCGTCAGATTTGCTTGCTCTAGCTCCTCCTTTGTCTTCCGAACCTCGTCCTCGAGATTCTCGATTTTATCGGTCAGAAGCTTCTCCAGTTCCGCTTTCTCCTCGAGTTTCTGTCTCGTCATGTGATACTGAATCGCAATTTCGTCGAAACTTTGATAAGCGGTTTCGTTTAGTTCACTGAACGTACTCGCGTTTATACCGCTCAGTCTGGACAAGGATTTTTCTAGGCCGAAAATTCGAGTGCTCAGCGTTCGTTCGTGCGCTTGACTATTTTCGATCAACGACTGAGCCGCGGAGTATCTCGACGATAAGTCGTCAAGTTTAAACTTTAAACTGTCGTTCTCGCCCTTCAGTGTCGCGGCATTCGTCAGGGCCTGTTCGAGGGAACGTTCGATGCTCTCTTTCGATTCTAGAATCGCGGTCGCGGTAACATATTTCGACGTAATCTCTTCCAACTGTAGCTTGTGCAGCTTGATCTGTTCGCCCAGCATTTCTTTCTCTTTCTGATGTTCCAATTGTTGCATGTGCCGTGCGTTCTCCGATTGAATTTTCAGCTCGATCACTTTTCCTTTGTATAGATTCAGTTCGGCCTGTGCCGTTTGCTGGGACTCTGATCGATTTACCAATTCGAGCTTCAGAGCCTCAACGGTTTTCTTGTAATGACCCATTTGTGCCTGAAATACGGACAGTTCTTTGGCGTGTTTGGTTTCCAGATCGGGCAACTCTTTGTTCAAACGATCAGCCAGCAGTTTATTTTCATCCTTGAACTGTTTCAACCGTTCCTCGTACTTCTCTTGAATGTTCATTATTTCCGCTTCGTGTTTCGCAGCCACCTCCTGCGAAAAAGAGAGAATCAATTACCCAAGTTCAATGTCACGGAAGGAAACCTCCGTCGCATTCTATACTTTTAACTCTTGTTGATGCCGCGCGTCGTTTGCGTTTCTCTCGGTTGTCAATTTTTCTAAAATATGTTGCGTGTCCTGCTTGATTTTATCGACGCGCGCCTCGTACTGCTTTTGCAGTTCCATAGTCTCGGCGACATTCAAATTCTTGTCAGCTGCACCCAAACGAATCTGTTCGTTCAGGTTGTTTATTTGCAATTTGTAATCGCCGATCTCGGCAGTTCGTGTCTCTTGCATCTGTATCAACTGCCCGTTCAATTCCTCTATAATCGATCTTTGGTCGCGCAAACTGGCTTCCAAAGCGTCGATCTAGCAAGAAAATTAATCGAACGATCATACAAATGTATAAGCGCTTTGTGCATATGTATACGTAATAGAATATTTACCTTGTCCTGCATGTTTGCGCAATTTACCGTACCGGCACGACCTCTGTCCGGAATTTCTATGGCATTCAGAGAATTTAGCTGAGTAACGAGATTATCTCTGGCAGATAATGCTTGCTGCAAAGACCACGTCAACTCTTCTATCAAATTGTCGCGTTTATTTATCGCTTTCTCGAATTCCTGCAACTGTTTAACAAAACCCAATGTCATTCGATCGGTATACATACGTACACGGTGGACAAACCAAAACCGACTTTTCAGAATGCTCCCCCTTCTTCTAATATCGTACAGATTTGTTACGCGACGTACCTTTGTATGATACAATGAGATCATATCTCTGCCGTGTATACTACTGTTCTGACTCTGCGAAGAATTGGGGGACGAAGGCTCGGCACGTAAGTGGTCTATCTCGGCGTGCAAAGCTTCGACTATAGCTTCCTTCCCTTGTAGCATCTCTTCCAACTGAGCCACCCTCCCGGCGAGTCCTTCCAAGTCGCCGTCGGCTTCTCCTTCGCTCATACTAACGCTACTTTGGGTCATGTCCCTCGACGAAGCACCCTCGTGCACCTATCATACATAGAAATCATAATTGTTGGATTTTTCGCCCATTTTATTTGTATCGACAGTGATTTGTGTCATCTTACGTAAGACTCTCTGTGTCCGATGGATTTATCGATACGAAAAGATTCGTCGTCGGATGCTTCGTCCATCTGGCCATGACCCGTGCCTTTGACTTTATTAATTCTTTCCGCCTTGTACTTCTCCAGCTAAAAAAACATTGCATTTGGCCTTCATTTAATTGAAAAGAAAAAGACACATGAAATAAATAGAAATTTGTTTTCTCAATTGCCCATCTCTCCTGAAAGGGAGATGCAATGATTGACAATTTAGCATCGCAAAGGTGTACACAACTAAATACGTATTTAAGTGTAAGTAAATAAATGATACGAATCAGATAGCGTAAAGATTCTTCTCGAAAGTTCAGTACCGATTAATCGAAAACAAAAAGTGATACCGAAAATTTGATACTGAATACACACCATTTCTCTGCCTGCTTCCAAAGAGCGTCTTCTGCGTTCATCATCGTCCGTCGCTTTGCTCATTTCATTAATAAAATCAAATCGACGATCGTTTAATAATCGACTAACAGTTGATGATGTCAATGATTAATTGTTGGACGGTCACTGGCTCGATCGTCATCCATTACATTCGAAAGCATGTGTCTCGAATCCAAACCGTCTATCGCTGAACGTTTGACCGTTGACGATTTATAAAAATACGAATCGCTAATAACGCTATAGCGTGCGGTATTGTGTCATAGACCTTCGATGAGATAGATCGTGAATCACGACTTGAACGGTTAGGACAGGTTAGGATCACTGATACAGTGGTTGTAATACAAGAGGATGGAAACCTCGTAGCGAATAGCGAACTGTAACGAATCAACGACGAATCAGTAACGAACGTTTCCACGTTGTTCGATCGACGGAGTTGTGTCGTCTGTCTTGCACGCGTAAACCCAGACAAAATAATAAATTGCGCGCGAAAAAACAGCGCCATCTAATAACAGGAGACAGTATCACGCAGGCTAATAGCTTCAGGAATTTATCGTAGATGGTGCTTTCATTCACATTTTTTTTATTTTTCGAATGTAAACCAATGTAAACTACAAATATGTAGGTAAATATAAGCAGTTGTTCTCAACAATAAGAACAATAATATCAACGCGCGATGCTAGTCTCGTGTAACTTGATTTAGTCCGATGTTTATGAAGATTAAAAATGATTTCGAACAACAGTTCCGACAGTACGATTAAATGTTTACGTTTAAACGATATTCGATGTACCGCCATTCTAATTATCGTGGAAAACTTGAAGAATCCGGCACCGAGTGCGCAGCTGCCGCGCGAACATGATTCGTAGTGGTGTGCGCCGTATGTTCGCGATGCGGTCGATGCGATCAGTTGTTTCCGAGTTTTCGAACGGGTCGTTTCTCATTGTTTCTCATTCTCGTTCCGTTGATTGTTTCGTTTCGTTTAGTTTCGTTGTTTCGTTTCGTCGTCGAGGCAAGGATCGAGTAACGTCGACGAATCGCTGCGATCAACAACGTACGATAGTTGACGACTACAACACAAGTGCGATTCACGAAGTGTGCACGTTCAGTGTCTCCGATTTCTTCCTTTTACGCGAAGTTCATGCTTCCCGAGTGACAGAGGGATTCTGCCGTAGAATCGAAGAATGTTGGATCGCGATACTGCGATACACCTCGTCGCTGGAGGGTGGGTTTCGCTTTCTTCTTTTTTTTCCTCTCTCTCTCTCTCCCTCTCTCTCCCCCTTTCCCTCCTTTTGTCCACCTTTTTAAACAAACATAACCCTTCGAAACGCATTCACGATCCACGATCAACGCCGGTTACGGTCGTTCGAAACCACTCGCAGCGAGATAGGGGTATTTTGCGCAGTGAGAAGCACACGTGAAACACGAGCATTTGCATTGTGCACATTTTCTGCGATCGTTGCAAACCCATCCAGAGAGCTGACTTTTTTTACGTTCGAAAACTACACAGATTACATAAGATACAAAAACCGATCAAAATATCAAACTAAATATACACATATTTACCTACATACATATGTACTTACTTATGTATGTACATATATGTTTACCTGTGCTTCGTTTCGAACTCGATCTCCTTTTCTCGGAGAGCCTGCTGCGTTCTTGTCCGACGATATCCAAATTTTACGAGACTACAGTTTGTTGGTAATAAACCAACATAATAGTAGCAAATTAACCTAATAAAGAATAGGAAACT
Source organism: Lasioglossum baleicum (assembly GCF_051020765.1). Classification (NCBI taxonomy): domain Eukaryota; kingdom Metazoa; phylum Arthropoda; class Insecta; order Hymenoptera; family Halictidae; genus Lasioglossum; species Lasioglossum baleicum. Next base: position 316,067 of record NC_134931.1, read on the forward strand.
GAAGGGGTTTAGAGAAGGGGGGGAATCTACGACATTGTAGCCGGCTAGATTTACGTCATCTTCGCCGGTCCCATTGTGTGTGTCGTGTGCGTGTGCGTGTGCGTGTGCGTGGCGTGTCATGTCGCGTCGCGTCATGTAAATACGTGCACGTTGTAGTTCGATGTACAGTGAATCGTGGAAACGTTTGGATATTCGCACCAGATAATCGAATACATAATTAGACGTCAAAGTATCCAAAATATCGACGTGGTTCTATAAGAGAGTGCCGTGTCTGGAAAAATCCGAGGAAAGTCTGTTAGCGATGCGAAGCTATTCATGGAACAAATTCCTGTTGCATCATTAGACCTTTGGCGCTAATTACACATTCGAACCGTTGATCCATGCTATGCACTGATCTTTCACAATCGTATTTTTGATCCTCATAATCGATGCACGCGTTACCAAATCTTTCGACTATGTAAATATAGACATGATAACAATAACAACAACAACAACGATTGTTATTTCGACAGAAGAAATTCCAAAACCATCCGGATGCGTTCCGTGTCCGATCGATGACATTTTTCGTTAGCAAACATTCGAATACTTTGTGGTGGGCCACGGCGTGCATTCGTTGCACGCGTAATTGATCGTCCCAATTTAGAAACCTGTGTATTTTCGAGCGACGCGTCGCGTCGGAGATTTTTCGCGATGATTCGAAGGAGTACGTACCGTGCGAACCTCGACGTGCCAAGACGTGGGCGGAATTTATACATGCGACGTAATGTATAATGCGGATTTGCGGTATTACGCTGACGCCATGCTGGCCGGTTATTTTGCCAAGCATTTCTCGCGGGAATTTCAACCGGTTTTAGCCGTTTCTGCTTTCCTCTAATATTCGACACTCGGGCGACGTGTTCGATGAAAAAATTTCGCGTCGGCCAGGTTTTTTTAACACAATCGAGCGTACGCTCGATTTGCACGGTTGTTAACGCGTCGCCGACAAATATTATTGCACGCGATGTTTACAAAGGACACGCGCTGCAGCGACCAAAGTACTTGAACGATCGTTTGTTTTGCATCTTATCGCGTTCGCGGTACGCTTTCGGTTAATTTTACGTGCAAACAGCGTATCATTACCGTCGCGATGTTATCTGCTATTCAAATGTGAACCGCGGCAGGGATCGTTGTTAAGTGAATGCTCTCGTCTGCGTACTACAGTCCTGTTTTCGATTTTACAGAGTGGCCGGCACCGCTGGTGCAATAGTCACTTGTCCCTTGGAAGTTGTAAAAACGCGGCTGCAGTCTTCCTCTTCTGGATTTTATCCACCTCCGGTAAACAAAGAGCTGACTTCTGGCCATGTGACTTGCAAGAGCTTTCCCAAACCGGAACAGAGAAGGCGATTATGTACAGGAGGCTACACAAGGTAATTTGTACACGGTATACAATATACACATATTGTGTATGCATTATACATATATGTATATGTATATGTAGAATATAGAAGTAGGAAACTACAAGAGAGAAGATAGTCCCATGCGTTATCACTCTCAATCGAGTATCAAGTATTCCAAGTTACGCTAATCTAGTTGGGTGTTCGTGTACTCGCGAACGTGTCCGAAAAGCTTGGCTTTTATATATATAGTGGCCGACTAATTCCTGCATTCGTAGGATTCCTTGGCTGAAAATAAATTGTCGGTGGTAGCGTATTGTGCGGCGGAACCTCCGAGCGAATACGCGAACTTCCTATTCGAGCGAGAACTCCGTCATTTCTGCTAACAATTGTCGGACACCCTAACGAAAGACCAGCCAGATTCTTTGAGTATATGTACATGTATATGTTTGCAATGTTTAGAATTATCTCAAGCTGCTGTAGATAAGACATAGACTGTAGAGATAAAGCAGAGTTTCGGAAAATAGACACAGTGAAATAGATCGACCGGTTCTTTCTGTTACAGGCATGCTCTGGTCGCTCTGTCTCATTTCGGGGTGCCCACCCCTCCTGGAGGCTCTCCCCATAGTCACTCGGCGCCAGGTATCTATCAATGCATTAGATACATCGTCCAAAACGAAGGGACTCGTGCACTGTTCAAAGGGCTTGGTCCAAACCTCGTCGGCGTCGCTCCCTCGAGAGCGATTTACTTTTGCGCCTACTCGAAGAGCAAGGTCGCCTTTAATTCGGTCCTACCCCCGGATACGGCTGTCGTTCACGTCTTCTCCGCATTTTGCGCTGGTAAGTTGACCCTGTCATCTCACCGATTCCACTCTATCTCGTTTTCCACCCAAACAAAAACGGCGGGGGGAGGGGAGAGCAAAATATAAAGGCAAACACGGAAAAACATTGGAACGAGAAAGGACCAGAAGCTACTCGACACGAAAATAGATCGGATCGTATCTGACCAAAGCATTGCTCACCCGCACAAACGCGTAACAATACTCGGTCGACGTTATCAGCTCTTTTCTTTTTTTCGTCGTCGACTGATCGAGTCGACTTTAGATAGAACAAGCTCACAGTGGGGTCACGACGCGCGTCATTCGTCTTATCTTCTGAATGGATTTAGTCTGTTGTCTTACCGTTTACTTCAAACTATGTATTATTAGGCAGAGTACAGTGTGAATCTGTTTTCATTGTTTCGTTATCGAGAACATCGTGCATATATCGTTGTTCTATACGTAACGGCGCAACGACTACGACGACATCGTAGTTTCGAGTTTGCGGTTTTCCGTAATTCATTCAACAAAAGGTATCTTATCCGTAGAAAGATAAACTTGAACCTCGGATGTTCGTCGCAAAGACACTCCGCAGGGGTGCTTCGCGCGCGCGCATGCGATAAAACCGTCGTAATCATTGTAAACACGACATTTCCACATAGTTCTCGGTCATTTTTCCTTCGATAAAAGAACAAGAGATACGAGGTATATATATAGTATATTCGGTCGGAAGCTTACGGCGAGAACCAAGGCAGGTTCGACGGATGTAAAAGCCGCGCAAAACCTATCTTATTGGCTAGATCTTCGAGGTTGATTTCGGAGGGGTGGCCCTTACGGCGCACCACGCCGAGCCGCGTCGAAAACGTGCACGCGGTCACGTAGTCACCCAGCAGCCTATTATTTACCGGCCATCTATGTGTCCATCCAATACTTTGTACGGTAACTCGTATACATACATGTACTTTGCATACTCTCTGAAACGTTGCGACTCGTTCGTCTCGAAGAAACGAAGAATTATTTCTGCAAAATATCCGTACTATTTCTAAAAATATCGATATTTCTTATCGATAAAAGTCGCTCTACCATGTATCACGAATCTTCCCCGTTTCCATCGTTTCCTTTCTTTCCACAGGCTGTCCCGTCATCCGATACACATACGACATACACGATGCATAGCGATCCGAGCAGCGGACGGTAAACGAAACAGATGACTGGCTCGTTCTTCCTATTTCTTATTTGCGCGTATGCGATTGTGTCCAATTACGGTCGACCTTGATGTACGCGCGAGCAATTGGGGCTCGTCCGTGCTCGCATCCGGTGCGCAAATCGCATGGAACAAAAATCCTCTAGATCTAGACGATTCGAGATCGAGCTACGATACACGCTCTGCGACGTGATTCGATGCGACTCGATGCAACCCGTTGCGTAGACGTTGACAGGCTTGTGCATGCCGTATCGATAAACTGCGGAGCTATCCACGCCGTAACCATTTCAATTGCAGCTAATTGTCAGCCGCTATCAACGCTATTGGCTCTGTAACATTCGGTGTTCGAGTGTTGCGCGCATTTCTGTTTTTCCGTCGCCTCATCTCGAACACTGATTTTTCAGATCGCTTGGTCGCGATTACAATTGCTCGAATTTTCCGTGAATAGCCGAAAGTGAAAGTACACTTTCAGCACAGTTTTAGCAAACGATTTGTGTTTGATTCTGTTCGATGCAGCCATATGGTACCAGCGAGATACATATGTGCCACGAGCGACTTGACATCGACGAAACATTCTAATCGGGACACTCGGTTCTCTCGGATCGATCCTCTAACATCCGTCGGAACGTTCGCAAAGTTTGCGGCGAGTTACTTGCGATAGTTTGCGAAACAGATTTGAGAGACACTGTCGCGTCGCGTCGGTGCGCGCGTCTATTTTTAACCGAACGACTGTGTAATTGAACGGTCGGTCTCGCTGTTATTTACAAGCGGTCGAGGTAAAAGGAGCAGCCTGCGACACGCGGTTTTTCTCAATGAGATGTTTACTCTCCAGGAAGCGCGAGGTAATCGATGCGCTCGTTACCGCGCGCAGTTTCATCAATCGCTCGACACGTTCTCGCGCTCGGTCAAGTTACGCAATTAATGCAATTCGAGGACGATGCTCGAAATAAAGGACACGACGACATCCAACCCGGTGTATTCTTTTTGGGAAACAACAAAGGGGAAAATAGGAATGGTTCGTTGCTTAAAACAGACTGTAACCGCGCGAGGTGTAAATGGGAGAATGCAACGTGCAAACGCGACGCTTTCGACACGTCTAGCGCCTCTTCCGTAATTTGTTAGAAATTTATCTTATCGAAAGACAGCTCGCGCGCGCGCGCTATTCATCGACCTGCGCCGTATTCCGTCTGCGTGGTTTCATGCTTTTGCTCGTAGTTTGATGTAGCGGCGCAACATCGAGTCGATCTACCGTCGATCCGTAGTACGACCTACCTCACCAAAGTCGTTTAAGAACCATAGCTGCTGGACACCGATCGGAGGAGGGAAAATCGTCGTGTGCCGCGGATAGCTGGCCTTCGGTTCGGCAAGCCAAGCGACGCGCGTACGAGTTTCGGACATACTGGACTTGAAATGCTTACGTAATTCGGATGCGTCGTCGCGACAATAAACAGTGCGTTGGCCGGCGTGGCTTTCGACGAACTGGGTCAACAGGTACACCGAACCTGTTTGCGAATTACGTCCGAGTAAACGCGTACGGGATAGCCGATTCTGACGAACGGTTTTACAAACATGCAAACGAAACAATCCGCGCGCGAATCTTTAGGTAGTATACTCGAGGTGGTCAGGTGCAGTAAGTCGGGACTCCGTCCTGCTGCAGGCAGACGAGCTTCGTGTTCGGCGAGTCCACGAACAGCTCTTTGACGACTCCGTTTACCGTTGCCATAGAGTACCGTCGGCTCCTCGTTCCTCCCAGCTCCGGGATCTCGATGTCCATGCCGATTGCCCTGGTGTACGCGCCCGTCGGGTCTGCCAGCATCCTTACCTGCGTATCAAAGTCCTCGCGTAACTGGATCGAGCTAGTCAACACTTTAATCGGATCGTGGCTAGTAAAGGAGCTGCGAGGAGCTGAACGCTCGTGTTGTACTTTAAGCGAACCGCGTTTGCTCGAGGTCCGACGCGTTACCTTGTCGTCCGCGCCTTTGAAGTGTCCCCAAGCAGAAAGGACGAACGGGTCGTTGACGGAGACGCAGATGATCTCTTGGAATCCTAGGTACCTCAGATCGGCCGATCTATCGTAATTGAGACGGGACATTGTAGCGACAAAGCGCCGGATATCTACGCACAGATTATTCCTACTTTTCTATGAATCCCCTCAGGTGGACCTTGGAGCATCCTGCCACAAAAGCTCCGGGTACTCCGAAAACGATAGCTCGTTTGTCAGCTACCAGATTGAAAATATTCGTCCGATTGCTCGGTAGTGCTTCGTACAAGGTTAGGCTCGGCAATATCTCCCCTATCCTGATCGGAGACATCCTCGATACGGCTTCCCAACGCCTAGCGATTCGTTTATTTTGCTCGCTGTCGATCTACGTTTTCCCGCAACGTATCGAATTGAATCGAATCGCATCGGCGCGGCGCGGCGCTGCTCGGTGCGACAGCTCGTTCAGATCGTTGCCCGATTCTCCCGTTTGGTAACATTCTACAATTAGCGGTTGGCGTCTTTGCCGGAATTCGAAAAAATCGATGGACGGATCTCTGGCTACACTACGGTTCGATTCGAATTCGTCATGTTTCGAAATCCTTGTCAAAAGGATGTCGCAACACAGCGTATCTCGCGACCGACCGGAAATTATCATCGGGTCACGTCATAAGTCTTTGCTCGTCCAAAACGAGCAACGGATATTTGCACGGATATTCGTCGATCGTAAAACAGGAAGAGCTATTACGTATGTATACCGTAGACTTGCATTCGTATTCGTATTCGTATTCGTACGAGGCGATAGGAAGAAACCGGAAAAAGAAGAATGCGCGCGAATACGTTTCAGAAGGAGCTGTTGCCGGACAGCAAAGGCCTATGAAGTGACCCGTGCACTGTGCACTAGGCACCGTATACCGTATCGAAGAGAACCGTTCAAATTCTTCGGAGAGAGAGAGAGAGAAAAAGAGATTGTACATACATATTCTGAACATTGACGATCGCTATGGAAGAAATCGAGTGTCCCTCTGAAACGGCGAGTAAGCTCGAGGAAACCGTGCCCAGCGGCCACGTACCGATCGGATTAAAGACACGTGCGTTCATTTTTCAGGTTTCGTGGCATGTACGTTGACAAATCCTATTTGGTTCGTCAAGACCAGGCTACAGCTGGACCACCGATCAAACAGAATCACCGCGATGGAATGCGTGCACAGGATATACCGCCAATCGGTACGGACACACGTTCCCCCGCAGCGTATCCGAACGAGGACAACGAGCACCGTTTTTCGTCGCCTTCTCGCATCCGTGGACTTGGTTTTTCGACCATGGCCAAAATATAACGAGTCTCGTTGTGACGTGCGCGGTCGTCGATGCGGTTCTAGCCGGAAAGTACATACGTCGAAACGCGCGCGTACAACTTGGTCCGATTCGATTCGATACAATACGATACGATACGATACGATTCGATCCGATTGGACTCGATTTTATGCGAGGCTACTTTCAAACGTAGACCCGTCGAGGAAAATATCGTTTATACGCGCATTATCGGACTCGCAGCGCACCGATAAACGGTGGAAAGCGTGTGCTCGTTTCGTGACGTCGGACAAAAGTTTGATCACCCCGAGGACGACACCGCGCTGCACGTCACGGCATGGCAGGGCAGGGCACGGCAGGGCACAAATCGGCAGACCGTATCGATGGGTTTCCCGTGTGGTGCACAGTCTGTGGTCGACCGCGTTGCACCGCGATTCATCGTCACGGAAACCATCGACGAGCCACGCTCATCGATCATACATACACGCTTAACTAGCCAGAATAGCATTCCATTTTTCGCTGATCGATACCAAGATCCGGTTGGGTTTCGAACTGCGGTTCGGAAGACAGTTTGCATCGACAATCTACCCTGATTTTTCTTACGGATTCGAACGCCGAACGGTTCTGTGTGCCTCCGAGTGTCGATCACTGACGATTCGACCTTGCATGCTAGCGACATCGGAGACAACAAGGTGTCTCGGTTCTTCTCATCTTTTCTCATTTCTTCTCATTTCTGCGGGCCTCGCCTCGCCTCGCCTCGCCTTGCCTCGTTTCGGGTTCGTACTTGTCATCGTTTCTGTGCAGGTGTTTTTCAGGAGGCATAAATATCTCGAGAAAGTCAACAAGAGTGTTGTAATCGTCTCGATATAGAACCAGAGAATTCTGGCCCTGACCAAGGATATTTTTGCTACTCTGCGCGCTTAGGAATCGAGCGCGAAAACATCTGAATATAAAAACGATCCGAACCGACTCTATTCGGTAACTATCGAACACGAGCTGCCAACGTTAAACAGAGGAAAAGTAAATGAGAAGTTGTCCGTTTATCGACATCTGTACCGCGCAGCAGATATTCGTTCGGAAACGATCGTTCGTAACGGTTCGAGTCTCGTTTCTAGTTGTATAGCGTCTAGTATCTGATTGTAATTTCCTTCGATCGTGTCGGAATAGTTTGGACAAAGTGTTCGTCGCATCGCAATTGTTCTCGCGCCAGATCTATAATTGGTCAGCGTAATCTGCGAATAGTAAAACGCAACCAAAATACCGGCTACAGATGCTCTCGGAGCTTTGAGCTCGCGAAAACAACGCATCCGTCTTCGTCGCAACGATTTCTCATAGATCTGACCGTTTCTCTCGCAGGCTGCTTCCGTTCCCGGCGGCGCGGCGCCTCCGTTTCAACGTCGTGGATATCGCGCATTCTTTCTCGAAACAGACGAGAGGTCTGCGCCGAAGAAATTACGTAAACGCGAACGGAACGTTGACGCGTGCGTACGGATTCGTTGACGAGTCTCGGGGACTGTCTTGTCTGCTGGTAGACATTTCAAACGGGAGACTTTTACAGAACAACATGTTACATACGTTGACCGACGCGACAGTTGCAACATTGTTTCATTAGCCGCCAACATTTTCTATTTCGCCTGTGCAAGCGCGCCCGATCACGCCGTCCAAGCGTGATTTATACCGATAACGAGACGCATCCGAAAATCCGTTTACAATTCGCAACCACTCCATGTAATGTAGCCCGGAGTGCGATATCGACACTTTCGCCAGTCGGGAACTTGAGATTCGCCACGAATGGGAATCGTTGTTAGGCGGGAGATCGGCCACGATAATTGCTTTTTCAGTCCGAAAACGGCTTGCCGATCGTCGTTCAAATATCAAATACAGTGCCCGCGCCTTATCACCGTGAGGGTCTGCGGATATCTTTAACGTGCTCGAGATTATTTAGTTTGTCGGAGATAAACGCGCTGCGTTGCAATCGTGCCACCCGGGCAGAATGGGATTGCGTTGCTCGAGGTTGATCGCGCGACACGATGCAACGCGACGCAACGCGGGAAACACGTACGCGAGATGGGACGGATGAACGCTCTGGGTCCTTGCATCGAAAGTAGTGTAGACAATCCGCTATTCGTACCGTGCTACTTGCTAAACTACTAAACTACGGTAAACTGTGCCAAACGATTGAGCGACCCGTCGTGTTCTTTCAGGGCATCATGGGATTTTACAAGGGCATCGTGGCATCCTACGTAGGAATAAGCGAGACTGTGATACATTTTGTGATCTACGAGGCTGTGAAGGCTTGGCTGGCGACGACCAGGTCCAGGGTCTCGAGGACGGACGACAAAACGATCCGCGACTTTCTAGAATTCATGGCGGCAGGATCCTTCTCCAAGACCATCGCGTCCTCCCTCGCCTACCCCCATGGTAAACCGACCATTCGGTCTTATTCTTCGTATCATCTATTAAAATGGAAATGGGATTCACAGATCGAATGTTGCGTTCCGATTTTCCCTTTTCTGCGCGTTTAGGCTATTTTTCTATAAATATATTGCACAATATCTGTCTGTCCGCCTGTATATGCACGTACTTGCATGTTTTCACGAGGAAAATCGTCTAGTCCCCCGACTATTAGATTACGATCAACCTGAGAGGTTTCAGAGATAAATCCCATTGTTTCAGAGGTCGCAAGGACGCGACTGAGGGAGGAAGGCACAAAGTATCGAAAGTTCTGGCAAACTCTGAGAACGGTGGTCGCCGAAGAAGGACCAAACGGGTTGTACCGTGGACTGGGCACCCATTTGATCAGGCAAATACCGAACACGGCCATCATAATGGCGACGTACGAGGCGGTCGTGTACATTCTGAGCAGGCACTTTCATCAGCACCCCAGCAGCGGAAGAAGCAACAACGGCTCTGCTTCCGGCAGCGCCGGCTCACAGTTCTACGCGGAGGCAAAGACGAAACGAGAGCTCGCCTAGGACTTGTTTACGGCCTCTGAATAAAGGGCCGACGACTCATCCGACGAGTCCCGTAGCTGTGTCCAGTATCCATTTGTGAATACGGTGAACGGCGGGCGGTGTGCGGTGTCCAGACGCGAGAGAAACACGGAGAGAGAGAGAGAAAGAGAGACACCCTGTTGGAACCGCGTCGTGCGCGCCATCGCGCATCGGTTGGTGCCATATTTGTTACGTTTCAAGGTAGCAAAAGGTATCGCAGCGCTCGCTATTGAACGCTGTGCGCTCTGTAAGTGTAGCAAAACGTAGTCCTTCCTCCTTTCAGGTAGCGTACGTTCGTACACGGAATACCACTGTCTCTTGTACCCCGCCAAGAAACACAGAGAACATCGAGCACAGGAACCGCAGCTGGACACATCGAGTCGATTACTTCAAAGTACTTTGCGCCTAAACCCCTCGTCTCGCTGCGACCGTTGAACAGAGCCTGTTTCGCCATTAGCGGAATCGCAATTGTAATTCGCAACCGCTATTATTCTGTTACTCTGCTTAATTCCGCTCTTTTCTCTTGGCCGTAAAACGCCAATCAACTTTGACTCATTTTAGGCTCATTTCACACCTCTTCTTTTCGCATCGTCAACATTCGTGACCAGTCTACGGTATCGATGGAACGTTTCCGGGTTTTAAGGCCGCCGAAATAATCAATTTGTTCGTCGGATGCAACGTCGCGAACTTGAAAAATTCCAGGTGCGGACTGTCTGCGCAAAGATCGCGTTTCTTCGTTGTTAGTGACCCGTCATCTTCCGCTCGCAATATCCATAATCGAATCGCGATCATTGTCTTTTGTTATTCGTCGAATAGTAAACTTACAAACGTTTCTTTTTCGTTTTTCGTATTTCGTACCTCGTATCCGCATCGTTACTTTCAGTTCTAAATGATCGTTTCGGTCGACTTTGCTTGTATTTCGAATTAGAGTAAATATGTATTATTATTATTATTATTGTTGTTGTTATTGTTATACTATCATGACCTAGATACGTTTCGTTTTTGCAACCTTATCATGTACCAACGGAAAGCTAATCGAGCAGGACTCTTGATACAATCGACGAGGGTGAATCGTAAAGTCAACGAAAGAACAATTCTATAGAATATTGTATAAATCTTTGGTTGCTTGTAAGCCAGCTTTTCTCAGGAGTCCTTTAACGAACGCCGTTCGATCGTTGGCATTTCGAACGGTAATCTATGAATGACGATGAATTCTGTAAAACGTAGCAATAAGTGTTGTGTACAGAAAATAAAATTGCGGTATATCTAGCCGTAGATTTTCAACCGTTTGTATTTTTTCGAATGCGTAGAATGTGCGTTGTTTACGCCGCCGCGCCGCGCCGCAGAGAAAGCGGGAGAGTGAGAAGAAGAAACAAGTTTTCTATAGTATAACACAGAGAGCAAGTATTATTAGTTTTCGTCCCGTTACCTTCGTTGTACGGACGTTGTTGTTCGAACGTGACTCGCTGATCAAGAGATATAAACGTTAGGATGTAAGACTACATGTAAGAAAATTTAATAACATTTTGTTACGCGAGATTCTATCTTTGTGTTGGTCCATTGCAAATTTATCAGTTGAAAAGCGTTAACGATTAAATAATGTAACTGGTTTTTCATTTTGATACTTGTCTCGATGTTATCCGCGTACAGAATTGTATTTATTCTCGTTCCTTGACTCGCGCTAATCGTAATCGATTCGAGGGACTCTGGTTTCTCGACAGCTAGTCCGTGAAATGGTTCTATTTCTCATGCTTCGGAATGTTATCACGATCCTCCTACAGGCTAATTTTCTTTTCAGTTTTTCTGTAAATTGCGGGTCTTAAATAGTACAAACGGAAGAGGCAAATACGATAGCGTGGATGAAACAAGGTCTTGTCAACAAAGACTGAACCATTTTTATTGTATGTACTTGGTATGCTATGAAATTCGAGGTATAAACTCTAGTATATCTTTGGAGAAAGTCGATATACGAACTGTTATGAAATGTGTGTATGCATGTATACGCACAGCCGCGTAAATACATACGTATACATACATATAAGTATATACGTATCGCTAAATAAAATCAACGAATAATATTTTTGTACGCTACGTTTTTGTCAACGCCTCGACAAACTTATTCGAATATTGTTTTCAGGGCCGTTTAACCTTTGACTCCACCTTTTCTGCCTTTGTAACCGGAACCATCGGCGGAACCGCATTCCGAACAAGAACAGGACACAGGATAAGATATCGGTTTCTTCAGAATTTTCTGATCCTGGCACGTCAATTCGATTAGACGATTCGTATATTCCGTAGGTTGACAACATCGGCAATCGACCACTGGGTTCCCATCTGTAAAATAAAACGAAAAAAGAAAAAACGAGAGTAAACTAAAGAAAAATAAGATCCGGGCCAGTTCCGCAAGATCTTTCCGTTAGATTTACCTGCGTCGAAATGCGAGGTGGATTCGCACTTTCCTCGACACTGTTTGATGCCAGCAATGGGAACTACGTTCTTGCAGAGTCCATGTTTTCGATGCCTGACGACAAACATCCCGATCGTGGCGTCCGCATCCAAGTCGTTGACAACGCACTGATCGACTTGGAGAGCGAGGGACGTGAGATTGCACATGTTGCAACAGTCGCGCGTGTAAATCGAGTTCGCGGGACAGTCGGTGATGTCGGGACAAACGACGGAACTGCTGGCTACGGACAGCTGATCTCCCAGATCCAAGCACGTGTACCTGGTGCAGTTATCGCTGGACGCCCAACTCGCGCCGGCTTCGTGCAACTCGATCCCGACCACGCAATGCGTCTGCTTGCATCTTCCGCAACATTCACCGTTTTGGTCTTCGTACGTCCAACCCAGAGCACACTTTTGCGAACATGCCTCCACCTCTTTGTATTTCGCGACGAAATTTCCGCTCGCGTTCATAGCGCAATATTCCGTGACACAATCGTCCACCGTGGATTTCCATTTCTCGCCAGGCTCGTATACTTTGTCGTTGGAACGGCAACCGGTCTTGGCCATCTCCGGACAACACTGTCCAGGCACGTACCAGCGTTCTATTCGAAATTCCGCCTCCTCCCAAGGATCCACGACCGGACACTTTTCGGTAGTCGATTCGACGCGTACGGACCCGTTGCCACTCGATTCGCAGAAATATTTCGTGCAAAAGTCTAGCGAGAGCCATTCTTCACCGACGTTTCTCACCTCGTTCTCGACTACGCAACCAACCGGAACGCATCTTCCGCAGCAAACGATGCTCCTGTTATCGGTGGATCGGTATTCGTACCCTAGATCGCAAACGGTATTGCATTCCTGCACTTTGATCTGTTTTCGTACGCCATTCTCGTCTCGAACGCACTCGATCGAGACGCAGCTGTCCTCTGGATTTGGTTGCCAGATCTCGCCTACGTTGTACACCTTGTCCAGGTGTTTGCACGCGGATCTCGCGAACCCGGGACAACATTCGTCCTTCCGAACGATCTCTTCGACGACGAAATCGAACGCGTCGGGATGATCCGCGGCTCGCAAACATTCGATCGTGGTGCACTTTGGCTTTGCCACTTTGACTTCCGGACCGTTCGCTTCGTTCCCCCCGTCCGACAACTCGCAAACGCACGACGTGCAGTTCCCATCCATCCATCGTTCTCCCAATTTCTTCGCCACTATTCGTTCCGACAATTCGATTCGAGTGTCCGTCGCGACGGTGTACAGACAAAGATCTTTGGGCGGTACGCATTTGTATTCCGTGCAACAAGCGTTCTCCGCCGCGACAGGCTCTAGTCGATGATACTGTGGACACATGGACGTCGCGAGGGGTGGCGGAGGGCACGATTTCGGATCGCAGATTTTCATCGATCGCGGGCAACATCCGGTATTGTTGACCACCTGCACGTAACCAGGAGGAAGGATCGTCTCGACTTCGAAAGACACCGAATTTATATCGGGACACTCGGACGGCGGTAGACATTCGCAAATAAATTTCTCGCATCCGTCGGCGTCGGTCGATAGCTTCATCGCTTGACCGTACCCGCAGACCGGCATCTGAGTTTGTCTCTCGCAGAACGGAGGTGTTGTGGTCGTTGCGCTAGATGCGTCGGGAACGCAGAGATACTTTGTACAGCAGTCTTTCTCCGTCCCATTCACCGCGACCGGTCTCATGTTCTCCTCGCAGATGGTGTCCACGGTCGGACACTCGGTTCGCCGACAATCGACGACGTTGCTGTCGCAGGTGCATCTGGTACAGACATCCGGGAACCACACGTCGCCTGCGACGTGACCATCTTGGTCGCACGCGAAGCATTTGCTCCTAGGAACGCAAGTGTCGTTGCGAGCTACCAAATTGTCTGGGCAGAAGCAGCCCTCCTCAAAGTTGCGCGTGCACTTGCCGGCAACGGCAACGTCGACCTCGTTGGTACGCGCGATGGTGTCGCATGTTTCTCTGCAGCCCGATCCGCACGGTCGATACACGAGATTCGCCGGGCAATTGTAAGGACACGTCTCGCTGCTTCTCCAAATCAGACACACGTCCATCTGCCGACACTTTCTCGCGTACGCTTCGAAACTGTCGCAGAACCCGCCGCCGGTGCACAGACTGTCCTGACAAGCCGTCACATACGGCATTGGATCGACAAAGTTGTGGCATCTTCCAAAGTCTGCCGCGTTCAACAGATTTCTGCACTGATCTTGATCGGACGGCGGCAGTACGCATTTGCTCTGATTGTTCGAGGTGCACGCGTCCGCGTTGAAATTAGTGCCGCGCGGCGATTCGGTGACTAACCAGCTGCTGCCAAAGTCCTGCGCGTCGCTGGCGATCTAACGAGCGATAATAGTGTACGCGTTTACTAACGTGGGTATATGTATAATGCACACGCATTCGAAGGAAACGATCGTACCTCTCCGTTCCGTTTTCTCGAGTCGTCCTCGGAGTCGTCGTTGCAATTTCCGCAAAGTCCCTCCACCGCTCCTCCGAAGATGTGCGAGGGAAGCATCAGGGTAAAGGCGAAATTTGCCGTGTAAGCGGTAATTTCCAGCTGCAGCGACGGTATCAGTAATCGCAGTTTCTCCGAGGGTGTCTGTTCCAGAATCACCCAGGACGCGTTCAATGGATACTCGGCTACCTTCGAGCCACCGTCCACCGTCACCGCGAACTAACCAAAATACATATGATACATACGTGTACAGTAATATAGGCAGAAAGTTTGCGTACCTCTTCGGACTTGTTCGCATTGTTCTGAACGCGAACGACGTGCTCTTTGTAAAGCACTGTGAGCGCTTCCACGCAGCTTCCGGTCTCGCATACTCCGTTTGAGACCAACACTTGGAACACGTGATCCGCGGTATCCTTTTTATTCTCGACAACGTCTCGCGACAGAACGTACGTGCAATTACCGTCAAACTTGACGTTCTTTCTGTCGAAACTGATAAGCTTGGAGTTTCCAAGCCACTCGCAAGTACAATCTTTGCACTGTGTCGCAGGCACGCAGTCGTCGCCGTTGCGCACCGTTCCCTCGGGACAGAAACATCCGGTGAAACATACCCCTTCCATCACAGGGCAGGGGTCTATTTGTTGCAAGTTGTCGCAGCTGGTCTCGCATTTGTTCCTACAAATACAAAATAGAGAATAGAAAATACGAGCGATCGCGGGCAAGCAAAAATCTAAAATCGCTCGAAAAGACGTACCTGAAGCAATCTTTGTGGACCAACGGTGGAGCACAGGTAGCGGGACAATCGTGAGAACTCCTCCAAGTGGACAGATCTATGTTCAAGTCGCCGGCCTGACATTCCGTAATGAAGCTGGTCAACGCGCGACAACGACAATCGTCGTAGGTGTGGTTGCTGCGCAAACAATTGCACGTGCACTCCATACAACGGGACACGAACTTGTCCAGATCCAAAATGTTGGAGCACATAGCGAACGACGGATCTTTGACGGTCTGGCAGATCTTCCAGCTCTGCGCTTGCAGGTCGTAAGGGCAGACTTGAGGGTCGCACTCTGGCACTCCCTCCATCGCCCAACTATCGCCAAATTCCGCGGTGCTTCTTGCCTGTTTTCCATCGGGCAATTGCTTATCGTTCCACGCGAATCCATCAAAGTAGCCGCACAAACCGTCTACCCGACCAGCCAGCTTCGTCGAAACTCCCAGTTTCACGTTCGCGTTCGAGTCCCAGATTACCCAGAACCCATAGTAGTTGGACACCAAGTACGCGATGTCGCCGATCGAGGATATCTTGAACAACGAGAATTTATCGCTGATCCGTGCTATCTGATTCGGCGTGAAGCTGTAGCCGTTGATCTCGGCGTGCATATCGGGATACAGGACGATCACGTTGTCGTTCAGAGTTACCGCCAGATTTCTGCTGCAGTGACCCGTCCGCGGATCGCACTGTTTCTCCACTGTAACGTGAAAACGTCCGATCAAACACCTTGTCCCGAATCGACCGATGTCTCGTCGAACGCTTAACGCGTAAACGTGTACTCACGCGTAATGTACCACTGATTGGTGTACATATCCCTAGCCAAAATGTGGTTGCAGACGTCGTACTTGTACTCCAACTTGTCGAACGTCGAGAACGTTCTTCCCGTCGAATTGCAAACGGCTTCCTCGACCGCCGGAGGTTTGCAAGTGTACTTTCGGCACTTTTGCAGCTTGTACATGCTCATCTTTTCGTAAACCACCGTATAACCCGGTGGACAAGACGCTTCTGGACAGACCTGTGGCTTGCCTTTATCGAGAATCGGCGGTGGCTTGTTGGGTACGCAAGCAAATTGTACGCATCGAGTCTCGTTTTCTGGTATCGGCAACTCGGTGTCGGCTGTCGTCGCCGAGAAGTACCGCTGCTGCGTGGATTTTCTAATGAAAAATATTTCCTCTGGTTATACTACCGTACAGACGTGGTCGTGCACCGCGTATACGAGATATTCGATACCTGAGTCCTTTCGCTCTGCCGGGATGTCTGGACAAAGATTTCACCGCACTCTTCCTGTGAGATTTTTTGTAATAATCGAACGATTTTGCTTTCGATGGCCGTAGAACCGTCTTGTAGCCGGGCGGACAAACTGGATCCTGACACGATTCCGATGTTGTACCTGTAACATCGTACAAACGAGACAATTCAATTCTATTACTATGTTATATTGCTACTTCGGTGATCCGAAACGATTCTTACCGGGAGTCGTGGTTTCTTTGACTGTGGCGTCCTCCGAGGCGGAAGTCACAGTCGGCAATGTCGTTTCACGACAATCTTTCTCGTCATCGGGACAATCTCGAATACCGTTGCACCAGAAATTCTCGTCGATGCAAACGCCGCTGGTTGGACAAAGACGCGTACCAGCCGGACAAGGTTTGCACACGCAGTTGCACAATTCATTTACCACCGGTCTCGTTTCGGAATCGCGACAAGGCTCGCATTTCTTTGGCTGACAGAAATTGGTCCCGCCCAATGTGCACATGCACTCTTGGCAATTTTCGCCCATGTACGTTGTACCCACGTTGTACCTACGCAATAGTCTTACGATTATTTGCGAGACTATTCCCTAATTTCTTTAGCGAGTTTAGCGGCTACTCACGGCACATGTTCAACCACGCATGGACATTCTTGTTCGGTCACGCAGGAATTCCCGTTCCACCAGTATGAGGATCCGCGACACGCGCAACCAGTTTCATTCCTATACGGTATTCCCTCGCAAACGTTGCAATCGGCAGTTTCGATCGTCGACTCGGTCGTCGATTCGATCTTCTCGGGGATTCTCGTCACGGAAGCTGTACGAATCGTTTACTAGCGATTAGCGATCGTTCTCTCCCAAACGAGAGAATCCAACTATCGAAAGATTTGAAAATATTTCTACTCACGATACGGTTGGAAACAACCGAGAACCTCCAATTTCAAGGCTACGCGTCCGTGCCATTTCACCGGCTGCACTTTCAGATACCGTGCGTGCACCGGTTTGTCAAAGTAGTTTCTCTTTGACGTTTCCGAATCAAAGTTGGCCAAGTATTCTCTTTCGAGGCCTTTCTCGTCGAGCACCGGGTTCCATCGTTGGTCGTCGTTACTGTAAAAGACTTTGTAAACTGTCGTCCAGGTGCCCTCACCGCCTTTCGTGACGATTCCTGTCAACGCACGGGGCTCCAGAAAATCAATTTTTACGTATTGATGCGGGTTGTCTAGTTTCGGGTGCCACACGTACGGAGACGTCAACTTGAGATTCGGCAATAAATTCGTCGACGAGGAAGACGCGGAAACTTGATCAGCGAAAATCAGATCGTTGTCCAAACCCATCGGCTCGTCGCACTCTAAAAGAAAAGATGTTGCAGAGGAGGACATTTACGGTTACGTTACAGTTTGCACACAGCCGTTTCCGAAACTATCGATTACCCGGTTTGACGATTTCATCGGTGAACGCCGTTGTCGTCACGGGAACGCTTTGCGCCCCTGGAGTACCGTCGCCATCCGTCAGTTCTTCTTGGCAACCGAGCAGCTCGACTTTCACCGTTATTCCATTGTGCCAGGTCACTGGGTTTATTCTAACAACCTTTGCTTCGATGGGCTCGTTGAATTTCTGCTCGACCGGTTTATACCGATCCACGGGTCCTCTGAATAATTTCGGTTCTCTTCTGTCGTCCAACACGTATGAAAACGCGTCGCCGTTTTCAGAGAATAGTACTCTGTAGCTGGTGACGAATGCTTCTTCCTGGTCAGTGCCTTGCAGAATCACGCCGTAAACGGGTTCTGGCCTCTGGAACTCGATGTCGAGCCTGCAAACGATCGCGTACGCGATGCACTGGTTTTCCGTAACTCTCGGAAAGTCAGCTACGATACAGCTACGGTATAAGTGTCGCTTACCATTGATGAGGTGATTCGTATTCTGGCTTCCAGTAGCGCTGATCGTTCAACAGTGAATATTCGGGTAAGAACATGGGACCTTTGACGCTGCTCGCGTTAAACGTAACCCGATCGTTCAAAGATCGAATCAGAGGAACGAAGCGATTACTAGCGCAATACGCTGGCGGATGAACGGTGCTGGGTACGACGAACGTTTGCTCCGTTGGACCGGAGGTTGACAGTTTTTCGTGAGAAGATGTAGACGCGGATGCGATCGGCTTCTCGATTGTCGTCTTGCGAATCTCGTCGGCACACGACGAATCGTCGCAAGTGTAATAATTGTTGATACACTGACAGATTTCGCATTCCGACTCCTTCAAAACAGCCCCGGGGATAACCACTTCTCCGTGATGCGATTTACAAGTACAGTCGGCTTCGTCGACGCAGGTCGCGGCGTCCCTCCAGAATTTCTGCGGTGAACATTTTTGCTTCCCTCCCTCCCTCGTACATCCTAATTTTCAAAACAGTTGATCGAATAGAAGAAAAAAGAGATTCGCAATAATGAGAGCTGCGGCTCGCGTTCGATGCTACCGTACCTGGCACGCATTCGGAATCACCACGACAATAGCCTTTCTTGGACAATAAATGGCGATAATAATCGCAAGCTTTGTCGCATGTAACAGCGCACTCGCTCCACGTTTCTCCTTCCTTGCAGGCTTCTGAAATTAAAATAACAACAACAACTTTCAGTCCCGGGGCCTCGACAGGCAGCCACGATAAGCTATAAAATCGTGCGCGTAGAATCGATCGATCGTACTCGTGGTTAGAACGTTTTTCTCGAGGGTCGTTGAAATAGTGGTCGTGGAGTTTGTTTTCTTGTCAACTGTCGTCCAGTCGGTTTTGCCCGCCGACGGGCTCACGGTCGTCAGAACGAACGAGCATTCTGGCCGTTGCGCGATAACGTTCGCCGGCCAGTCGCAAACTTGCGTTTGTGGATTGTAGAACATGTGCTCGCCACACGACATCTCGACGAGCTCGTTTTCACCGATGCCTGGCGTGCACCGATAAAACAGATGACAGTCCGTAGGATGAGGTTGACTGGGATGTTGCACGCTACACTTTTCGGGTATAGTTTTCACCGTGGTGGTTGCCAGCGACTCTACCGGAATTGAAAAGTCTCGAATAGATTAAGGAGAATCGAGAAAACGAGGCCGTTGAGCCCCAAAGGCTCGGCAAATTCCATAAAATAGAATAACACGTTGCGTACCGTCCACCCTGCTCGTTGTACTCGCGGAGCATCGACACAGTACACTGATTTCGAAATCTATGCAAGGAAGATCAGGCTGAGACTGACAATAGAGTCCACGCTCCAAACTACACTCCACGTCTAGACCAGTTTCTTTCGGTGTCAAATGATGCTTCACCGATCTGCATCGTATATCGACCATGCGATCTCTATCGCAGATTGCAGATCCTTTCGCGTTCGCCTGTAACATTGAAAACGCGACGTCGTACAAAGAAACACGACATCGCGAAACCGCGGCATCGTATCCAAATCTCTATACCAAGTCCAGCAGGGTCGGTAAAGGTTCGACATCTTTGATCTCTCTTCCTTTGATCGCTGTATCCTGATTTATCCAAGCTGTCCAGCCGTCCAGGCATCTTTGAGGTTCTTCCAGCGGAACGACACTCGATGCGATATTATCGGAGGTCGTTGTCGTGGTACAGGGTTCTCCTTTGCACAATACTTTACCGCGACTGCAGAAACACGTTTGACAATTGTCGGCGCTGACGGTATCGCCTTCGTAATGAGTAACCTGCAACGCGACCCATTCGATTATATTAGAGCAGATACGTGTAATATGTATGCATGCATCTCGTTCGACATACCCCATTGATCTCGATGCAAACTGGTCTGCAACTTTCTTTGGGAACGCAATCCGCGTAGCTGTCGTTGTTGTACACTTGCTGTTCTGGACATGGTTTAACCGAACACCCTTCGACGCAAGCATCCAGAGAGCACAGCGGAGACCGATCCTTCAAAAGCATCAGATTCTCGCAGGTTTCGCGAGGACAAGTTGTCACGCACGGAGAGTATGCGCTGCATTTCTCGTCGCATTGCATAGGACAGAGATCTTGGGTGCGCCACTTGATCGGGACACCTTTTGCGCCGCAGTCGTGCGCGTACGCTGCCAACGCTGTGCAAAGGCATTCGCAGTCGCCTCCTGAAAAATCAAATATCCAGTGAAGGCTCTCTCTCTCCCTCACACACACATGCGATGCACGCAGGAACACACATACCTGAATCGCAGCTGCAGGTATCGAAGATGCAATTGAGTAAATAGCTTTCAACTGGAACTTCGGAATGACACGGTTGAAACACAGAAGATTTTAGTATGCCGCATTTCTGCACAGCCCATAATTTCTTCTCCGGGTGTTGTTGGCAAGGATCGACGATGTCTTTTGGTTCTGGACAAAAATCGTGCTTCTTCCACGAGTCTCCGAACAAGTTTGCAGATACTTCCGATATACCACCGGAAGGTGTCTTAAAGTCGTCTTCGCTGTTGTCGTTGTAATCGCCGCACAGCCCCTTCGTACGACCTTTCCATCTGGGATCTAATTTTATATAGACTCTGGTACCTACGATGCAACAAGATACACGAGTTAGTTAACAAGTTTCGAAAAAAAAGAAACAATTTTGGAATTTGGCCGAAACCTGAACCAGAAAAGAACCTTTGTCCCATTGAACGGTTAATCCCAGGTCCGGCGCGTCGACAAACACAAACAGCCCAGCCGATCTTGTCGCGAGTCTCTTAAACTTTCCCGATGGTAACTGTTTGCCTCGCGTTAGAACGATAGCTTCCGAATCGTCGCCGCTTCCGATCGCAAGAGTAATCGATTTGGAGCAGGAGACCCCGGTCGTTCCACAAGGTACATTCTGAATCGATACGTGAAAGGAGTCCTCGGTGGTCAGCGCGCCTTTCGCCAAAACGTAGTCGCACGTTCCTTGAAAATCATAGATTTTCCCATCGAACGTCTTGTAATGAGAGTCGCCCCAAGCGGAACAAACCCCTGCGCAGACCCTATCCGTACAGTCCCACGTTCCGTTCGTGCACTTGCAACTGTTACATTCGTTTTGAATGACGGAGCCTTCTTCGTAACTTTGACCTCCATGATGGCAGGGACAAGATTCTTCCTTGACGCAATCGCCACCCACTTCGTTCAGAACGTAGCCAGACTCGCAAATACAACCAGACTTGCAGACGGATGGTTTCCGAGCAACATCCTGGGGATTCTTGTGCATGATGCGACAAGTTCGAGGCTCTACCGGTGCACAGTCGGTAACTTGGAAATGTTTGCTCGCCACGCAAGATATCGAGAGGTCTTTGGCTGACGGGTATTCAGTTATTTCGCCGGGCGTAGCTTGTCGACAATGCCAAACACCGCCTGTCGAAGGAAATCGTTGCTATCCCATGATATATCACGATACATGTGTATAAATTGGTGAAGAAAACGACAACGACACGGTACCTGTACAGGTGCAAAGTTCGAGCGCTTTATTCCCGGGCCGAACTTCTTTGTGCCCAGCTTGAAACTCCCCATCGAATCCCGCGTGTACGCAAGGACACTGTCCGATCAGAATGCATTCTCCGTGGACGTCCAACGTTTCACCTTCCGGACAGTTGCATCCTTCTACGCACTGTTGCCTGCAATCTTGGTAAGAAGATATATCCGCGCACGATCGCGTGCAACTGTTGCCGCAAATCTGATACACCTGGCTCCCGGGACAATGTACTTTACATTCCTCGACGTCCAGACGCCACAAGAGGTTCACTCCAGCGGAAGCGCAGTCCTTCGCGTATGCCGCCAATAATGGACAGAGACACAACTCGAGATTCACTTTGCAAGAACACATGTCGAACATGCAATCCTTGTAAAATGTTTCCGGATCAACGTGCCAATGACAACCTATAACAACGAGAAGGATCGTAATCTGAAGAAGAAACGCGGTACGATTCCGTGTCGATATTTCTCGAACATCTTGTCGCACGGTACCTGCAAATATATCGCTGTACAAGTAGGAACAGTACTGTTTCGCTGTCGCTCGTTTCTGCGGATCCAACTCGCAAGGATGATCCAATTCCTTTTCCGGGAGATTCGCGCAAAACTCGTCCGTCTTCCATTTATTAGCGAAACAGGCCGCCGACTGTTCCGTATCCCCTTCCGGCGTGATGAAATCATCTTTTTGATTCTCCGAGAACGTGCCGCAAAGTCCCCGAGTTCTACCTGTCGATACAACGATACGTGTAACCAACGAGAACGATACGCTTCGCGTTTTCAAGATCCCTCGAGACTACTTGCCATGAAATTCCGGTGGAGCGTTGATGTATACGCGAGAAATTCCATCCCACCATATCTCCAAACCATTTGGTAAAGCGACAACCAGAAATATACTGCTGGCCACGCGTATTCTGACACCACCGATTACAGTAGGGAATACGATTAAATCATCTCCGTTTATCGATACCCGACCATTCTGCTTCAATTTTATACATGTTTCTTTGTAATTGATCGTCACAGTTTTTGTGCAGGACGGTGCATCGCTCGGAACAAGTCCCATACTCTACGAACAAAAGAATACATTTTACATTTTACATTGTACATCGTCGTACACCTATTTATTCGTTATCGGTATTATCGAACAGACAGTACCTCTGTTATCGCGCCAGAACAAGGAACATTCTCGCCTTCTATCGAATAATCCTCGCCCTTCATTAGATAATATTTACACTTCCCCATGAAATCATAATGTTTCCCATCAAAAGTTGTATAATGAGGATCTCCTATGACGGCGCATCTAGCGCTGCATTTAGCCTGAGTGCATATCCATTTCCCAGAGAAACACGTGCAGGTGTTGCAGTCCTTCTGCACGCTCTTGCCAGGTTGGAACAGCTTTCCGCGTAATCGGCACGGACATTCTTCGGATGTTGTACACTTTCCTTCGTGCGCCACAGTTCCTTCCGGACAAAAACAACCCTCCTCGCAGTCCGCGATATTCGCCGGCTTTCTTTCTACCTCGGTCCAACAGGAGGATTCCATTTTCGGACCGCAACCCGTGTATACGCGTCCATTGGTGCACAACATGGCTGTAAACGCGGCCGAATGAAAAATTATCCTACCGTTGTTTTGTTTATACGTTAATCGATGAACACACTTACGACAAGTATCGTTGTTCCTCCAACCTGCCAAAGATACCACTTTCTTGTGAGCACATTGTCTCACGTAGACGTTCATTGTATCGCAAGCGCATTTCCTCCGGTCGTTGTCCTTGCAAGCGCAATAATCCCATAAGCACGCGGTCTGTAATTCGGCTACGCTAATAGTATGCGCGCAAGCCTGGAATCTGTGATCGGATAACAAGCTGCTGCAAAAGCTAATGGCTTCGTTGGCAATAAATGGATTAGACTCGCAAGCGTGACGGGTGTCTGGATATTCGTCGCAAATTTCTGTAACAATTAAATCGACCAATCAGCGTGTTTGTCTATTTGATTTATTCGATAATTGGGAACCCCAGAGTCAACGACGACGACGAGACAGTACCTCCAATGTTCTCTGTTCTCCAAGAAGAAGCGAACGTCGCAACGCTTCGCGCACGATCCCCGTTTTTGCATATCAGATCGTCAGTCTTATCACCATTCATGTTGCCGCAGAGACCGACAGTTTTGTTCCAGATGTTTTCTGAGGCTTCGATTTGCAACATCAAAGCACCGTCCCACTTCAACCGGATCCCTAACGAGTCCAAGGTTACTAGGATAAAGTGCGCCGACAATTCAACTCTGATAACCGACAGCTGTGCCGGAATAGGCAGCAACTTCTTCGGAGTCCGAAGCTCCGGGATACCAAATTCATTCTTCGTCAGTATGTACTCCTTGTCCTGAATATAGATCTTCGTGATCTTGAAACAATCTTGCGTCTTGCAAGTCGGACTATTCTCCGCTATTATAGTAAAGACTCTGTTCTGCGCTTCCTGAACCAGAATATGAGAGCAGTCGCTGTCGAAGCTGAAAATATTGTCGTCGAAAGTTTTGTAATGTACTCCGCCCCAGGTGAAACAGCTCTCCGGAATTGGTCGCTTCTCCTCGATAAATAACACGTTGTCTTCAAGGGCTGAACCGAATTGCATCTGCGCTCGAACAAATTTTCATTCTTATTAATCGTTGGAAATGATATTATCGAACACGTATTATATATCGTTTCCCAAATAATTACCATGTTCGAGGCCGTATTATCGTAAAGATTGTAGCTGGTCTTAGCCAAGGGAGATTGATTGCTGCTCGAGCCTAAAACATCCTGATACGTCCACGT
The DNA here is from genome assembly GCF_051020765.1 of Lasioglossum baleicum. Taxonomy (NCBI): domain Eukaryota; kingdom Metazoa; phylum Arthropoda; class Insecta; order Hymenoptera; family Halictidae; genus Lasioglossum; species Lasioglossum baleicum. Next base: position 340,921 of record NC_134931.1, read on the forward strand.
GTGATTGGTTTCCTTGACATAGGAATTATACGTTGTACCCAAGGAAATCACGTTCATGTTTTCAGCGTATTTGCATTGCGGTATCGGCTGAGGCTCGAAGACACCAGTCTCGTAGAGACATTTGTATTCGGTTGCCGGAGGGAATTCGAATTCTAGTCCGTCCGGACAGTTCAGAGCACACGAATAACTGTTACCGTCGCTGGTACAATAGAACCCACCATTGAATCCAATTTTCTCTCCGTTGCAGGCATCAGCGGCTGCAAGTTCGACAACAGATGTTTTCGTGACGATCGCGCATCGTTGAATCAATCTCTTTTTTCAACCGCTCTCGCAAGATACTTACAATATTGACATTGGAGCCCTCGATACGCTTGCGGACACTGACAAACGTTCGACGGCAAACAGTTGCCCCCGTTTTGGCAAGGAGGATTACACACGGCTACGACCGATAAACAGGTTCGTTAATCTAATTCTCGCACAGTATTCTACAACACTACGAGCATTGTACAAACGATTAGTTTACGGATTCGATACGTACGTTCACAGTCGGGCACAGAGACCCAATCTTGCCTACTAGATAGCCAGTTTCCATTCTTACAAATCAGATTGGTAATGGACGTGCCATCGGGAAACGTAAAATTTTTCAAGCACGATATCGTGCAGGTTCTGGAATATTATATAAACGAGAAACAAACAAAATTCAGTCCAACATCCAATCGGATCCGAGGAAAATTCGAGCTCGACGTTCGTCGAATAACATACTTCGAGTTACAATGCTTATAAGAATTAAGCACCGTTGGTGGATACTCCATGCATGGCTTATTCTCAAATTGGCACTGCGGTCCGGTAAAGTCTTCGGGACAATCGCACTGATGCGGCGCGACGCATACTCCGTTGTTCAAACACTCCGGCATACAAATTGCTAAACACACGTTATTTAATTTACCATTAAACATTTTCACTCCTGGAAAAAGCGAAGAATACGTTCGAAACGTTCACGAGAAAACTCACGTTCGCAGTGGGGTATGGAAGTCCATTCTGTACCGAAGATGTGCCACTGTTCCTCGCTACAAGTCACAGCCAGCTGGCTTACACCGTTCGGAAATTTGTAATTCTGATTGCAAGAGGCGATACATCCGCTGTATAAACGAATCGGTTGTGTGTATATGTATATACATATATGCATATGCTATGATATATATATATAGGGTATATTAAACGGCGACGCGTTACCTGTCCATCGAACAGCGTATTTGACCGTTTACAGGTGCATCCGGTTGTCTGGCGCAACCACCTATGAACGAACGTCTTCTTGGACCGCTTTTGGTCTTCTTCACGCTGTAATCTGGATCGAAGGCAGCATCGTTCAGCGGAACGCTTCTAGCGAATGAAAATCCGTTTATCTCAATGGAATATGGATGAAATACATTGTACGTGTATAGTCGCTTACTCGATAAACTCGGAGGGCTCTTCCGTAGGATTTGTAGCAATTATTTGGCTCGTAACATCGATGGTTATCGCAACTTGAAAAATGACTTTCCACAGCTTCATTCTGAATCGAGAGATAACACACGTACCATCCTCGAAGTAACACGTTGTGGAACACGTTAGAAGGCTTGCTCTGCCAGTAGAAGCAGATTCATTTCTTTTATACAGCCTCGAAAAGGAAGTACATTGCTGATAAATAAAGTCCTGTCCGATAAGAGAATTCGAAGAAAAAAAATATCAGTCCGAATGCGGGTCCAGATTAAGAGAGGCCCGACGCGACGAGAGGTCAATGAAGATCTTAGCTTCTGAAAAATTCAATATTTATTGTCGTTGATCGGAATGTTACACAGCAATCTCTATGTATAAACTTTCTTAGAGATAAACACGATACAAGTGTACACGCGAGTACACAAATACCTAGTTGTATTTGCATTTTATCAGGTACTATACGTTCATTTACAGCTAACAATCTTCGTTTAAAGGCTGAGTATGCGTGTGTCTCTGTTCTTCCAGAAAACAGATCGCGTTCGTTGAAATCGTATGCCGTCAAAAGATAGAAAATACTCTCCTACACTTTTGACACACATTTAGCCTGGAAACGCGATTCGATTATCACGGTCATTACAAGCGTTAATAACTTCCTAATTAGTTAGATAAGGCAGCAATGGTATAACAAGGGAAATACTTATCAAATAGCACCATGCCAGTGTTACCGCACTCGTATCAATGAGATTTGCTAATCTACAAACGCAACGATGTAAAGCAAATAAATAATTCAACTGTAGAGTAGAACAACCTATGTGTGTTAAAAGAAGAAAGAATCTCTAAAACCGGTGTAAATATAACGTACAATATTATAACACGTAAACAACAATTACAACAATCGTAAACTTTGTTAGACGGATCGTAACGTAATGTATAATTAGTCATTCTGGTAAAAATAATTTGGTCGTGAACACTTATGAGTTACTTATTGGTACGGTATACGTTTAGGTCTTAAGTCGACCCATTCAGAATTTTCCGTCGATAATTTATGTTCATTAACTGCTCGGGTTCCGAATATTTTGAATGCCAAATTTCGTAGTAAGCATCCGAAGAAATATTATTCAAATGCACGATGTTAAATTCTTCTTCCAACGCAATCTTCCATACCTGAGGGAGAAAATAACGCTCGATTAGCTTCGAGTTTTCTTTTCAGGAAAAATGATAACATAATGTAATGAGCCTACATCTTCGTCGGGTATAATCGTCGGTGCTCTTCTAGCTCCAAAAACAGCTTCTTTTCTCAAGACGTTTAAGCGGTATAATAAGTAATGTAAGGTGTACATTTTATCGGGTTCGCCGACATTAAAAGTAACAGACATCGACGAACAACACTCGTCTTTTATCGGATACAAAGCACGAGTCCAGTAACTACCAGTTCTGACAACACCCCATAACAAGGATTGCAAAGAATATCCATGGAACGTACCCCGCAAGTACTGATCTCTCGTATCCGAAGGATAAATTCCCATAGATGCCAAATGTTTAGCTGAAAATACATACTACATATATATGGTATTACCGTCAACAAAATTAACTTTCCATGGGACGATAAGTCCAAAGTATCGAAACATTTACCGAGATAATAATCCTCTTGCTTCCAATATTTCCCACCGGCTATACACTTTTCCGAATTGTCAAACATGCCTATCAATTTCTTTAGAACTCCCTTGCTTATTACGTATCCTGCATTGGCAACGTTATATGGTTGCCCCCACAATACCACTGCGTGACCTAAATAGTGATCGTCAGTATGATTCAACGGAGCAAGCATATACCGTAGATTCTCAGGAACGACCAACGTATCGTCTTTCACCATGATAAGCCATTCCAAGTTTTTTTTAGCTTTCCAAACGTAATTGAACGCTTCGCATAAAAGCTGCCACGAAGATACCACTTTCATGTCGAAAGTTATTATAGGTACTAACAAATCCTTCTCTTGACCAAAAAAATAGATGTTGTTACAGCGCTTTCCCCATGTATTCCAGATAGACCTCGCCAGTTTTACTTTTGTTACAAAAACGATACAAGTTACTTGTACGTTAGAGCTAAGCCAATCGGACTCCAATTCTTCATCTTTTTTGGATCCATAAAGATAAGAGTCCAGATCAACGTTACCGATACCAATATTCTCGCTTTTCAACCACTCGTTGTACGTTTGAGTTTCTCCCGATCCCGATCCCGATCCTGATCGTTGGTTTTTCCAAGTCTGAATAATAATCTCTTGATCGTGGTTCAGTGTATCGACCAGCCATTTTAAAAAATTGCTCCTTCGATCGGCGCTAGAACCCGTTGCTGAGCTTTTACAATTGGACGTAATAAATGTATCGTGAAAAATAAACACGATTAACGTTCCAAGGAAACCAACTCCACATCCAACCATGAACGTGGATCCTGGTTTGAAACGGTTCAGGTACATGTTACGATCAGAGGTTATGATTAAGAAAGTAATCGGAAACCATACATATTTATTCCTACCAGCCTTTCCATGCGGGGCAATCTACATTTCCAAATGATTAACATTCGTTTACGCTCATTCGACTTTCTTTTTCCGATATTATATCAAGTCAAGAAACCTCTGCTGGACAGTGATGCCAGAATCATGGGTCGTGGGTTTTTTCCCCTCCGCTCGTTCAGCCGACTCGACCCCCCACTCTGACGCACTGTCGTCGCCACGTTGCTTCTACTGCGCACGCGCTACACACGAACGTATCTCTATCAGAGTATCTCGGCAGAGTGGCGACGACGGTGCGTCAGAGTGGGGGGTCGAGTCGGCTGAGCGAGCGGAGGGGAAAAAACCCACGACGCGCGATTCTGGCATCACTGCTGCTGGATCTGCCTGGATCAGAGTGGCCAGACGAGTCCGACCTTGGGACTCGCGAGGGGAATACAGTACCCCTTCTCTGATGACCAGCAATATGCGCAATATGAAAAAAAAAAAAAAAAAATTAAAATTAAAATTAAATTAAAATTTATTTAAAAGAATGTCTATTTTAACTTCTGACTGTTTAGCGAAATATAAAGCTATTTCTGGACACACACGCTTCGCGATCTTACACGTATTAAATTATATTTGCAATCAAAACAAATTGATGCTTCCAGCTTCCAAATAACAGATCAGATGTTAGAATTATTTAATGCCCAAATGTACAATAGAGAAGAAATACCAAAAAAATCACCTGGAACCTTGCTCGCTGGTGAAACTGAGAATAGCGGCAAGGACAGTGATATACATTGAATATTTGTTTGCTTATTTTGGTGTGTGTATGTATTTGTTTATTATATTTTATTGTATCATATTGTATTTGATTGTGTTATGTGACGCTCTGAGTGTTCAGTTCGTAGAGTTCATTAATAAATCTCACTCTTGGCGGACAGCTTCACTGGCAATGACTGAATAGTTCTTATTTGAACGCCCACGCCAGTCATCATTTCCCGTAGCGCATATATCTAGCTGATAGGCTATATTGTCCTACAATTTTATTGTATATCACTGTATTATGTATAATATATTTATTATATTCACACAATATTTTTAGTTCTACAATTTGTGTCATCTTCCCAATACTAAACTTTTTAAGATATGCATTGAAAAAGGTAGTTTCAAAACTTGCTATGTCCATTCCTTAAAAGTGTTAAAATAGATTATGATTTATTTTTAGGACATTTAGGATTTTACTGGAATGTAACTCAGTAGTACAGATTTCAACATTTTTTTCAACATACATATTATACATAATAAGCATACTTCATTTCACAACTGAAACTCCCACATGTTACAATTCATTTTATTTATAATAAAGAATGTTGATAATATCTAGAACGATTCATATGATTCATTTCATTAGGTAATAGGTTCGATATGCGGCAATAACCTAAAACTTGTAATATGTCATCTGTCATTGTTGCGTCCCCATCGCGCAAGCGCAACGTGTCTCCCATGCGCCTTACTCGATCCCCGTCGCGCTTGCGCATATTGCTGGTCATCAGAGAAGGGGTACTGTATTCCCCTCGCGAGTCCCAAGGTCGGACTCGTCTGGCCACTCTGGCCTGGATTATCCTGGACATGGATCGGAATTCGGAATCTGAGTCGGACAGTAATGGATGGTAATGGACAGTAAATAAATACTGGTAAATACTGTAAATTGTAAATGTAAAGCCATGTACAGCCTGGTACATATCTTGAGTCAAGATGGTCAAGATCAGTCAAGATCATCAAGATTGACGATTGACTGAGTGTGAGACTGTGTGAGACACTGATATATATACATATTGATACATATACCCAGCCAACCAAAAATCTAAATTTGGTCGACCTCCTGTGCGCGCATATGCCGAGCTAGTGTCGACCGTAGGACCAGAGTTTGGACATGGGCATGAGGTCGGCATCAGGTCGGCACGAATCGGCCGAATGTGCCTTTGTGGCAGCACTGTCGCACTGATGTACCGCATGCCGAATATCGTTTTACAGGTGAAACAAACAATTCCAATGCCGCTTTTGCAAAATTCACATGTTTTTCTATAAGCGAGGGTGAAACTAATATCCTAATCGCGATATGGAGCAACAAAAAATGAGTATACACATTCGGAGCTAATATCCCGTACATTACTACCGGGCCGGTATATAAGAGAAATTGGCGAAACTCGGTCGCTTTAAAAGTTGAATATTCTTCTATTGGCCTCGGGCGTCTAGAAAAATCAGATGGACAGTACTTATCGAGTACTGCCATTCGCGCGGAGATGATAAAATCATTTTTATTTATCATCTTTAAAATATAAGTGTATTCAATTAGTTGAAATTGAACTGTAAAGAAAATTGTACGGCAATGCAAATTTTAGATTATGTCTCTTGCAATCGATGCAGACAATTTTTATTTCGCATAAAGATCCGCAGTCTAGGAAAAATAACAAATGTGAGAAATAAATAAAATTTGTATTTTTTTTTTCGCCAATTTCTCTTATATACCGGCCCGGTAGTAATGTACGGGATATTAGCTCCGAATGTGTATACTCATTTTTTGTTGCTCCATATCGCGATTAGGATATTAGTTTCACCCTCGCTTATAGAAAAACATGTGAATTTTGCAAAAGCGGCATTGGAATTGTTTGTTTCACCTGTAAAACGATATTCGGCATGCGGTACATCAGTGCGACAGTGCTGCCACAAAGGCACATTCGGCCGATTCGTGCCGACCTGATGCCGACCTCATGCCCATGTCCAAACCCTGGTCCTACGGTCGTCCAAAATTAAGCCAATCGGGACTTGAGCACCTCCGAGCGTAGATTGGACAATGATTTGCCGATCTGTGCCCTAGGCACGGCTTGCCCAAGGCACGCCTGGTTAGCTGGGTATATACTAGTGTGAGACAAGCCAAGACAAGCGAATCGAGCACGAATCGAGCGCCAAAAAGTGTGGGGTTAAAATTAAGTTAAAACCCCACTTAAAACCCTTTAGGGTTTTCCCTGTTGCCTCTATTGGCAATACTGTGTTAATTATAGCTCTATCATAGCCAAGTTCGCACGGTCGCGCAATATTATATATATGTAATTCTGATAGTATTGTGACGAATTATTTTTGTGCATGTATGTATGCTTTGTCAGTGTGAGAAATCTAACGTCAGTGTGTGTATGCATCTCCCGCGCAAAAACGTTAAAAGTTTAACGTTCGTGAAATTAATATTTTTTTCAATAGTAGATAATATTTCGACGTCTGAATGTACACTGATAAAAAGTGATGGGTACAATAGAAGTCGCATTTCCAGTTGGTGGACAACCAGGAAAGATTTTAAAATGGAGGGTTCGAATGGATACAATGGTTTCAGCGGGCAGAGTGTTGTTTTTATACAAAAATATTACTCCAGGAACCGACGATGTAAAGGGTCCTGAGAAAAAGTATCGGGCCACACGATTTGGCCGCGTCACAAAATTGTTGGCAAGGGAAGGCGATATCATTCAGCCCGGGTATATATTCTTCTTAACCTTACTTTTACACGACTTGTTCATTTAAAATTTAAAAGCATACATGAAGTAGACCTAAGTACTAAACAGTAAACACAGTTTCCTGCAAGACGAAGAATCGATTACAAAATTATTTTTTCTAATAAGATTATTTCTATCACTCTTTATACATATAGATATGTAATTTGTTTCAAAATTTGCATAAGTGATTAGTATTTCAGGGAAGTGATAATGATATTAGAAGGATGTCGACATCCTACTGTAATGAAGGATTTATGTGCTGAATGTGGTGTAGATTTAAGGGTCGAAGGAGTTGGTAAAGAAAGCGAGAATATACAAATATCTCAAGCGAGCGTACCGATGGTACACAGTGTGCCAGAACTAAAAGTATGCCCAGAATTGGCAGAAAAAATTGGAAAAGAAGATGAAGAACGTCTTTTAAATGATCGCAAGTTAGCTTTGCTTGTCGATCTCGATCAAACAATTGTTCATACAACAAACGATAATGTTCCTCCTAATATGAAGGTACATTTAACTATATATGTATTAGAAAAGGTGATTGAATTGGTATTATTAATTTTTATGTTTAAGGATGTTTATCATTACCAACTTTATGGACCAAACTCTCCATGGTATCATACCCGTTTAAGGCCTAACACCAGACATTTTCTTTCCGAGATGAGCCGTTTATACGAATTGCATATATGTACATTTGGTGCGAGAAATTATGCTCATACCGTAGCAGGATTACTGGACAAAGATGGAACTCTATTCTCTCATAGGATACTTTCCAGGGACGAATGTTTCGATCCTGCGTCCAAAACAGCTAACCTCAAGTATTTAGATACTCTTAAATAATATCCATCGGTTCGATTAACGGATATGGTTGTATTTAATTCCAGTTTATTTCTTACAGAGCTTTATTTCCTTGCGGCGATGATCTGGTATGCATCATAGATGATAGAGAGGATGTGTGGCAAGGGTGCGGTAATTTGGTACAAGTTAAACCTTATCATTTTTTTCGACACACCGGTGACATACACGCGCCACCAGGTTTAGAAAAATCTGATGCTCCGATTTTACCGGAATTGCAAAATACAGAACTTTGTACAGAAGAAAATCAAAATACGACTAACGAAAATGGCGCGTCCGAATTACCAATACAAATTTCTCTAGATAATAGTTATGAAAAGAAAACGCATCAAAAGATTGAGGATAAGGAAAACATTCGCGAATCCGAAGAAAAAAATGACGAGATTATCAAAGATAACTCAAAGGATGACGTTAATGAAAGTTCTAACGCAGAAATTGAAAACGAAGACGGTGAAATATCGCAAAAGAACGATGAGAATGAAGGCAATAAAACACCAATAGAAAAAGATGATAATGAAGAAATTAAAACAGACGAAAAAGACGAAGATAAAGATAAAGTCAATAAAACACCAGGAGAAGAAGAAGAAGAAGAAGCAGCAGCAGTAGAGAACAAAGACAATAAAATATTGAAAGAAGAAGAAAGCACAACATCAATAGAAACAAGACAAGATATAGAAAAGAAAGATGCAAAGTCTACAGAAAATAATGTCATAGACGAAGATGACGATGATTATTTGTTATATTTGGAAGATATTCTTCGAAGGATTCATACCGAGTTTTATGTTAATTACGATAAAGAAAATGGACGCAAGTCATTGAGAGATATCATTCCACGAGTACGAGCGCAAGTGTTGAAAGGAGTACATTTAACTTTCAGTGGATTAATACCTACTAATCAAAAGCTCCAACAAAGTCGGGCGTATAAAGTTGCCAGAGCATTCGGGGCAGAAGTAGCACAAGTAATTTACAAACTTTTATCTTTGTATCGATATGTACATACATATACTACTATTTTTGTCTATTTTAACGAATCATTATGTATTAGGACTTGACAGACAAAACAACACATTTAGTAGCAATTAGACCTGGCACTGCTAAAGTCAATACAGCTAAGAAGAATGGAAATATTAAAATTGTAAACCCAGATTGGCTTTGGACTTGCGCGGAACGCTGGGAACATGTTGACGAACGTCTATTTCCATTAACTATAAAGGTATAGGTACTATAACAGCAATGCAACGATTGTAATAATCCACGGGAAGTAATAAATTTACTCTGACTTAAAGTAATTATATATTTTTAGGCTAGAGCATCTAGGATACCGCCTCCGCATTGTAGTAGTCCGGAACGTATAGAAGAAGAAGAAAGAAGAATGGAACATAGTTTTGCTGATAGCATTAATCCCCTAATGTCTTTCACGCCAGAGGAGATAGAAATTATGGGCAAAGAAGTTGAAGAGGATATGGATGATCAAGAAATGGAACCACCTGTTTTCGATATCGAAGATGAAGATGGTGCAGAGGAGCACGATATAGAAGCTCGACAAAAGGGCTCTGATTCAGAAGATTCTATGCACAGCCAACGTAGGAATACTTAATATTTTTATTTTAGTTAATATAAAGGGTGCGAGATAATGATTTAATTATATATATCGCTTAACAGGATACTATGAAAGCGAACCTCTGAGAAAGAGAAAGAAACTTTGTCGTGGAAGTAGCGAAGATGATTCGTCGAGCGGTAAAGAAGATGCTATGGATGATGACGAGGACGACGACGATGATCCCGTAATACGTTTTAGAAGAGGTGAAGACTTACCCGATGATTTAGATTTAGGTGATAATTCTCAGGACTCGATCGAAGATCTTGAAATAATGGACAATGAGGATGATCGAGAATGGAACGCCATGGGAGCTGCCCTCGAAAGAGAATTTCTTTCCGAATGATTCACTGCGAATCATTTGTTAATTTATAAAGTCGTCGTATTATTTGTACATTTAAAACCGATAAATTTTTTAGCAATAATAGCTAACGATTATATTTAATACAATTAACATATTTGTAGAATTCTCTGATCGAATAATTTAATGCTACTTCACAAAGAATATATAAAAAAGTAATGTACAAGTTAAATAAGGAAAAATACAAAGAAACTGTTTGTATTTAATTATTAAACTGAAAATATATGCACACAAGAATCGTATATAGAGGGATACTAATGTGTTTCTCATAGATATGATCACGTTAATACTGTTGCCCTTTTTGCTCGTTGCAGGCGAACTAATTTATATGGAAACTATTAAATATTTATGTAAAATCATTTTGCTTTGGGATGTAGTAAACAAAGTAAACACATATTTCTAACTCGGAAGCACACTCTTTTCTACAAAAACTTTTTATACTTACATCATAATGTACTATGGAATAAAATCAAATAAAATATAATTATCTTTCTTAATATGTAACTTTTGTTTATTAAACACTAAAATCAATGCAAACGAATTAGAGCGGATTCACTTTATATGGGTCCGTGTCGGTTGGGTCATCATTATACTTAACGAAAGTCTTTTTGTTCGAGAAGTCTCTCGTGCCTTCCATCGAACCTCTTCGCGGCGCTTTATCATATTCGAACGCAGAATCTAATTTTCCAAATAATTTGACATCTTCATCTATTTCATCCCTATATTTTCATAAATATTGAAAGAAGAATTAATACCGTAATGCATTTTCAGCAAGTTAGAGACAACACGTTGAATGTAAAAATAATATAGCGTACCTATATTTTGATGCGACTATTTTTTTACCAGTTATGGGATCTGTCATATCACCCAATGGATAAATAACTTCAACAACCTATAAACAAAACAAAATAAAGTACCAAGTTGATATATTTATGTAGCATGTAAACAGTAATACTTAATTATTACAAACCATACCTTATGACTAATAAGACGTGTTAATCTTTTCGATAAGTTTTGTATTAACACTATATCGCCAGTTTTACAAAGTTTCTCAGGATCAGTGGCGTAAATGAATTTGTGTGCGGCAAAGTACTGTAACGTGAGAAAGAGTTACATAACCTCAAATCTAGCTCCATGAGAATACTTTTTCAAGTTTACGTACCATTGAAAGTTTACTATCGAATTCCAGTTCATGCACTCGTATTTTTGCTGCATTTTGTTTAGTTGTTGGTACACACACACCCAACAAATAATTAAGGGCTTTTTTGGTTACATTCTTTGTCGCCATCTCCAGACTCCAGACCACTCCAGACGTCTCCAATATTATCAAATGAATATATAACCTAAAAACAAACAGCGCAGGCGCATCTAAAAAAAACTGCGTAGGCGCATCTAAAAAAAAAAGCGCAGGCGCATCTAAAAAAAAACTGCGTAGGCGCATCTAAAAAAAAGCGCAGGCGCATCTAAAAAAAAACTGCGTAGGCGCATCTAAAAACAAACAGCGCAGGCGCATCTAAAACATGCCCTGATAGCACAACGGACTCCACGGGGAGTGACGAAAACGCGCATAGGTTGACTCCACCTGGAACAACCTGGAACCGTCTGGATGCAGCCCACGGGGAATGCAGCTTTCTGCAGTCCAGCTGGAACGCCACTCTATCCTGGATTCCGCTTCCCCGTAAGATGGCAGCACGGTCGCACTGATTAATGCGGCGAATGCCGTTATACAGGGCAGAGCCGTCGGTAAGGGCAGATCGCACTAATGTGGCAGATGTCGATAAAGTAAATTTCTATTGTACAAATATGTAGCAGTTTTCCTTTTCACCGACAATACTGATTTTTGAATGAATATTCAATCACATGCAAGGAGAGAAAACGAAAAAAAAAATAATCTGTTCAAAATAAAAATTCTCTGCATCGATTGCAAGAGATGGAAGCTAAGATTAAAATGTCCCCATGCAAAAAAAGACAAAGTGTCATATAAGGGAAAAGAAAATTTACTTTTTCTTATTTTTTAATACGCCGCAGGGAGTTGGTAAAGACACATGGACAATGACACAAGGAATATACAATATATATATATAATATATATATATATATATATATATATATATATATACAATATATATATTATATAATAATAAAAAATTATAATATTTATTATATATATATATATATATATATATATATATATATAATAAATATTATAATTTTTTATTATTACTATCCTTTATTATTGGACGAACACCTAAATATCTCTTCAGCTTATTGTGATGCAAAAAATATTTGTTACGTAATGTGCACAGTGTGCCAGATATTTGGTCCATTGACACCATGCACATTACGTAACAAATATTTTTTGCATCACAATAACCTGAAGAGATATTTAGGTGTTCGTATTTAAACGGAACACCCTGTATATTGTGATTATTACACGTTGTTGCCTCTGCTTCCCAAAACTTGTGGCCTGTAGCACGTTCTGGCATAGGTGGGATACCTAAAAAATACTAAGAAAATCAGTAATGTACAATATATGCATGTGTGTTGAATGGCATAATTAGATATACGTACCATGTGAAAAATTAGAGGTCTTCCTCTTCCCCGGTTGCCGCAGCTTCCTTCTCCTCCTTCCCTGGATAGCACATTATATTTATCCTCCGTTCTGTAAATTAGATTTTCAATTACACAGTGAGTAAAGGTGAGTATTTAATCTTCTTCGCTTATTGCTCATCTCAACGAATTTTCTAATTTCTGGTGCTACAATTACAAAAGGTCTTCTGACGTTTTTCATCAACTAATATACCTAACTGATTCAAACATTGCAATGATATTTATAAAAAATCGATTAAAGTTGAACTACAAACAAAAGAATGTACTACCAGAAATAAAAAAATTCGATGATGAGAAGCAAGTGAAGAAGATTAAATATTAGGTTGTCCCAAAAGTTCCTTCCGCAATGCCTTTCTTTAATACTGCTAAATAAATATTAGGGTGTCCCAAAAGTTAATATTCGGACGTTCTAAAAAAGACGAGAACTTTTTTAATATTGTACTAAACGATTTGAACTTTTTTGGGGAGCTAGAGCAATTAGTTTACTACAGGATGTGAAAAGAAATTTTTTCAAAAATTGCAATTGATCGGAATTGTATGAAAAAGTACTAAGAGTTGCATTTTACAACTTTTTTATGTGGGCCCATATTGAAAAATTGAAAAATACGCTTTGTAGATCTGTGTCGACTAAACATATTTTGAAAATTTCGTCAAAATCGGTTGACGTTGCAATGAGCTACAAACGTTTAAAGATGGTAAAAATCGCAGATTTTCAGCCTACATCGAAGAATTCTTACATCTTTCAAGGCCTGTCGTTTTTTCCCGCATCAACCGATTTCGATGAAACTTTCACAGTGCACATTATTTACGCAGGCCTACAAAACGTACTTTTTAAATTTTCAATATAGGCCCGCGCGAAAAAGTTGTAAAATGTAACTTTTAGTATTTTCTCTGCAATTCCGACCAAATGCAATTTTTGAAAAAATTTCTTTTCACATGATGTAGTAAACTAACTGCTCTAGCTCCCCAAAAAGTTCGAATCGTATAGTACAATATTAAAAAAGTTATCATCTTCTTTAGATCGTCTGAATATTAATTCGTGTAACTGTACGTATTAGGGGATAATTAATGTATTACTAGTTTATTGATTTATGTGTAGGTTTACTCTTAATGTAACTGTAAAGAAAATTACGGCAAGGGGGGAAGAACGTAACATTCAATTTGTACATATAGTTTCCATCTCTCTTGCGATCGATGCAGACAATTTTTATTTTGCACAAAGATCCGCAGTCTAGGAAAAATAATATAGATATAATAGAAATAAATAAAATTTAATATTTTTTTATATCGGGTTTATTATTTCGTTTTCATTCAGAATCGGTATTTGGAATTGTCGGTAAAAAGGAAGACTGCTACATATTTGTACAATGTGTAGAAATTCATTTCACCGACATTACCAACATTATTGACATAACCTCACCGACGGTGCTGCCCTGTATAACGGCATCCGCCGCTCCACACAGACTCCACGAGCTGCCTTCCATTTGGACGGAAGAAGCTGCCCTCTAGATGCTGTGACGGCGGTGGACGGCGGACTTTGTTACATCTATGCGTATTTCTGGAAGCCCGCTGGCATGAACTCCACACTCTTTCTAGATGTACTCCAACCGTTGCTCCGAGCAGCCAATAAGCGGCGTCTGGAACGATACTGCCCTCCACATTCACTCCACGCTCTGGACTTTTCCTGGCAGTTCCAAACTGTGCTATCAGGGTATGCGTATTTCTGGAACCCCACTGGCATACACGCCACACTCTTTCCAGATGTACTCCACCCATGGCTCCGAGCAGCCAATAAGCGGCGTCTGGAACGATACTGCCCTCCACATTCACTCCACGCTCTGGACTTTTCCTGGCAGTTCCAAACTGTGCTATCAGGGTGCGTACCTACCCTACAAACTACAAACCAAAGAGGATTATCTTTGCTACAAACTGTCCTATGCCAGTACCTTGCAGTACCTCCGTAAATCTCTGTCACACGTGCATATTGTATATGTGAATGTATAATGTAAAATATGTAAATACACAATGCACATATGTATAGATTATACATAGAGAGTACATTTAAAAATTTTTAGGACATCCTTATATTGTAAACTAATCTTGTATAGTTCATCATATCACACATAATACATAGATGGCTCGCACAATCCGATTATAGAATAGCGCAAAATTTAAATAGTAAACTGAAGCAATGACAATAGATTCTGACCTGATAAAATATTTATTTCATAGAACACTCGTATAATTACGTTTATTCATGTTACCATCGCGAAATCATTGCCTTAATGATGAAACGCTCGCAAAACAAACGTAATTAGCTAATTATATTAGTTTGTATAAATAATTATGTAATATCTCAATTAGGATTGGAGATTTAACAAACAAACAAAATTGTAAATAGCAGTTGAAGATGTGAAGATGTAAAAGATCGATAACTTCTGTTTCCGAGCTCAAACTGTAAAAACGTACTACAATTATGTTGGAGAATTTTATTAGTTAGTATAATACTTGAAACGTTCATACCAATTTAATAATAAATATACAAGTGTAACAACTATGCTGTATAATGTCTATAAATGAAATAAATTTTTTCTATAATGTTCTAGTTCTTTTATGCTTTCTTTTATATCACGTAACGCTCTATGTTCAGCACTCTTCGTAAACGCAGGGACATCCAAATTCCACCTTCTAAAATTGAAAAATGGTTAATCGTATACCGAATTTCTAAAAGATTCCTGTATATAATACTTACATAATTAATTCTTTGATAGTAGAGGTATCTATAAGCCTATAATGCAAGTAATTATTAACAGATGGCATATATTTAAACAAAAACATGCGATCCATGTAAACAGAACTGCCAGCAAGCGGACACGATCCTATTTCTACATGTTTTTGTAAATGATTCAATACAATTTTTTCAGCTTCTCGTACAGAAGTTTTACTTAAACGCGACTCATCGGTTAAACCTGTCTAAAATTCGAAATAATTTAATTAATTCAAAGAGAAATGTTATTTCTTCATTTTTCCAGTATTTAATAAAATCTGAAAATACATTTACCTTTTTATGGTGAGTCTGGCACCAATCGTTCATATGATCTAATATATCATCTGGTTGATGTATAACTATATTTAATTCATTGCCTATAACATTTAAATTTTTATCCGTAACTATGCAAGCAACTTCCATTATATGAGATGTCTCAACATCCAGTCCGGTCATCTTAAATATTAAATGAAGAAATGATAATGAAATATAGATTGTAAATATAGAATATGCATATATCGAATTATTTTGATAATACCACCGTACTTCCATATCTATCCAAACAATATGATTTTTCGAATCATTGTTGACAGCATTTAATGTAGACGCTTTGGCTGTTAAAGAAACAAGTTAAAATTAGAAATTAAATTTTAAAAAATATACACAACAATAGTTGACTGTTTCCACAGTACATAGTCTACGAAACAATCAAAGACTTTTTAAAATATGAATTACTTTATATTACCCTTTTGAAAATAAGAAGGTAACGTTAATTGAAGACATTTTCTGTACCACCGTAAACCATGCGTACAAATCATTCTTATATAACAATCTATAAAATTGTCTGCAAATTAACAATTCTAAACCAGTGTATTATTTAATGAAAATCAAATCAAAATAAATAAAATCAAACTTATTCTGACTTATTCAAGTTAGAAAAACACTTTAACATAAATTATCGCTCGAGTGTTGTAGCTGGTTGTAGCACTCGGAGCATTATTTTGTAGCTGCACTAAATAGTAGCATTAGTATAGTTGTTCTAAAAAGTAGCATATATTTAGCATTTACTCTACCATAGAGTACTATACGAGTGTATACTGGTGTATACGAGAGACGAAACTTCTGTCGAAACCTTTGTAATACCCAGATGAGGGGAGTCACGGTGAAATGATGTACCCTCTCTCTGATGACCAGAGTACATGCGCGTGCGCGACGGAGATTTAGTGGGGCGAATGGAAGACACGTTGCGCGTGCGCGATGGGGACGCAACAATGACATGACATTTCGCAGGTTTTAGGTTATTGCCGCGTAAAATTCACCCATTTACTTATTTCACATACTATGTAATTATTGATCCATTTATGTCTATGTTGTGAGTTGTATTTCTTTAAAATGTAACGTTACACAAATAAAACATAATTTGTCAATTTATCATGCAGAAGAAAAATGAGTGAATTTATTATCCCAGTCTCTTTTATGCAACTATTTTTGAGGAGCGTATGAGGGTTAACAGTGTTAAAATATATTATGATTTATTGATTTTACTGGAATGTAACTCAGTACTGCATACATACAGATTTCAAGATTTTTTCAATTGTACATCTAAATAGTAAGCATTCATACTTCGCTTCACGACTGAAACTCCCACATGTTACAATTAATTTTATTTATAATAAAGAATGTTTACAGTCTCTATTTAGAACGACCCACATGATTCATTTCATTAAGTAGGTACATGTACATAATAGGTACGATACGATATGCGGCAATAACCTAAAACCTGCGAAATGTCAGTCGTTGTTGTGTCTCCATCGCGCACGCGCAACGTGTCACATATTACTCTGGTCATCAGAGAGGGGGTACTTTGTATTCCCCTCGAGTGACGGTTCGGTCACTTTCTGGCGACACTGATACAATTTATCCCGAAATTGTGTGCCTCGATCAGCCCATAGACCATAGACTTCTAGAGATAGACTGCGCGGCCTGTACGAAGCGTTGAAGCCTGCCATAGCGGCCCACATCAGTGTAGCGGCCGCGATATAAAGAGTGAGAGAGAGCCTGTTGTGGTTAGTGATGGCGTTCAAAATCACTCACGGTGATTTATCACAGTGATCGCAGAATCACGATCACGCTCGTGATTGTTTCACGATCACGACTGTGATTCTAACTTTTTTATCCCGAGTCATAGTACTTCGTCATCTTTGTGTTAAAAAATGGTATTATTTATGTAATTAGTAGAAAGGTATAGACAATTTCTTATTTAAATACCAATACCTGACAATATAATGATGTATGAATAATGATAATTCGTAGATCGTGATTATTTCACGATCACGACTGTGATCCTAACTTTTTTATCTCAAGTCATAGTAATTCTTCATCTTTGAGTTAAAATATTGTGTTATTTATGTAGTTATATAGTAGAAAGGTATAGACAATTTCTTATTTAAATACCGAATACGTTACTTAATAATGTATGAATATATATATATATATGTCCCAACCAGCACAGATACAGCTCAAAGATAGCAGAAAGATGTCTGCCGCTAGACATTCAAATGTCTGAAAGATGTCTGCGAATGTCTCCGGAAAGTCTCTACAAGGGCTCCGGAAGGTCGTTTGTTACAAAGTTGCCTGTCTTAAAGTGGTCTTGAGAATGACTGTTAGTCGTGTTTCAGGCATTGTAGAGACATGTTCCACGACTCTGTCGGGCATCTTTTAGGCGACTTTCAGAAGTCTCTTGAGCTTGTTAGAGAGACGTATTTATGCGAAAAGGGAGTGGGAGGGAAAAATCAATTTACGATAATAGTTTAAAGTAAACGAACAAATAGTTTATTATAATAATATATGTACTATTTATAAAATAAAAATATATATAAAATAATATATATAAAACATTAAAATTAATATATTAAATTCTAATATATATTAGAAATAAAGTATTAAAATTAAAATACAATATCACGCACTTAAAACATTAAAATTAATATACTTAAATTAAAATATAAAAATTGAAATGAAATATACAGTTGAAACATCAGAATCAGTATACAGGGTGGTCCACGCAACTTGCACACCAATAAATAACTTCCAAAGTATGCGTAAAATAAAATACTACATTCAGAATAAAATATCACGCACTTAAAACATTAGAATTAATATATTAGAAATAAAGTATTAAAATTAAAATACAATATCACGCACTTAAAACATTAAAATTAATACACTTAAATTAAAATATAAAAATTGAAATAAAATATACAGTTGAAACATCAGAATCAGTATACAGGGTGGTCCACGCAACTTGCACACCAATAAATAACTTCCAAAGTATGCGTAAAATAAAATACTACATTCAGAATAAAATATCACGCACTTAAAACATTAGAATTAATATATTAGAAATAAAGTATTAAAATTAAAATACAATATCACGCACTTAAAACATTAAAATTAATACACTTAAATTAAAATATAAAAATTGAATAAAATATACAGTTGAAACATCAGAATCAGTATACAGGGTGGTCCACGCAACTTGCACACCTATAATAACTTCCAAAGTATGCGTTGCACGAAAAAGTTTTGTATACAGAAGTTGCATGGTCTGAAGGGGTACATTATGTAGTGTATTATTTTTTTACAGGTGGACGCGTAAAGGACATGTGAAGGTCAACTTAATTTTTTTAAATGGAATGAGGTATTTTTTAATACATCAATGATGCAGCTGGACCTATGTATGTCGAAAAGTTAATAGTTCAGGAGATATTTCAATTTAAATAACTCTAAAATACCATTACTGTCGTACTACGACGTTACATAAGTAAGTAAACATTAACGTCTTAGTACGACAGTAATGGTATTTTAGAGTTATTTAAATTGAAATATCCCCTGAACTACTAATTTTTCGACATACATAGGTTAGTACTTTTTTATAATGAATGTCCAGCTGCATAATTGATGTATTAAAAAATACCTCATTCCATTTAAAAAAATTAAGTTGACCTTCACATGTCCTTTACGCGTCCATCTACAAAAAAGCTACTAACATCTGATTAATGCTTATTCAGGGGGCCTGTTTCTGGCGCCTCACCCTGTATACTAAAATTAAAAAATATAAAAATTAAAATAAAATATAAAAGTGAAAATAAAATATTACTGATAATGTCTGTGGTTGTAAGGAAAAACGCCGCATGTCACAATTTCAAAAATTCGAGTTTATGCATTCATTGAGCTTTAGACTTTAGAGTATAGGATTTACAGTAGCGGACAAAAGTTTAAGACCGCTCTAAAGAAGACGATAACTTTTTTAATATTGTACTATACGATTTGAACTTTTTTTGGGAAGCTAGAGCAATTAGTTTACTAAAGGATGTGAAAAGAAATTTTTTCAAAAATTGCAATTGATCGGAATCGTTGAAAAAATACTAAAAGTTGATTTTTTAATTATTTTATGTGGGCCTATATTGAAAATTTAAAAAACACGTTTTGTGTAGATCTGTGTCAATCAAACATATCCTGAAAATTTCGTAAAAATCGGTCGACGTTGCAATGAGCTACAAACGTTTAAAGATGGTAGAAATTGCAGATTTTCACGATTTATTGCCGAAAATCTGCAATTTTTACCATCTTTAAACGTTTGTAGCTCATTGCAACGTCGACCGATTTTGACGAAATTTTCAGGATATGTTTAAATAAACAATCAACTTTTAGTATTTTTTCAACAATTCCGATCAATTGCAATTTTTGAAAAAATTTCTTTTCGCGTCCTTTAGTAAACTAATTGCTCTAGTTTCCCAAAAAAGTTCAAATCGTATAGTAAAATATTAAAAAAGTTATCGTCTTCTTTAGAGCGGTCTTACACTTTTGTCCGCTACTGTACATATTTACCAGAAAAAAAGTCATGGAAACACGTTTGGAAGGCTCAGACAACAATGCAATTTAACCAACCTCCTATGTCAAAGTATTAGCGATCGAAAGTGAAAGTATATGTGACATGCGGCGTTCTTCCTGATAACCACAGATATATTGAAATTAAAATCACTTGGTCACACTCGCTTTGTTCATGTTTCTTGCGGCTGCCGTCCACTTTGGCTTTCTCCGCTGCACCTTGAATAAGAATATCTTTGTTTATTAATTTGCACATGAATAATCATTATAATAATAATATTAAAATAAGGGTGATAATTACATATAACAAGGCTGACCGTTCGATAATTTGCAAACGGTTTTTTGCCCTTCCGGCCCAATCAGCTATAGCAGACCGCCATGCCAGCACGTCAGTCATAATGATACCTAGACTTTCCTGGCAAAGTTGTAGCTGTTGTGCCCCCCGTATTGTGCACTTCTGCTGCCTAAAATAAAAAATTGTTATGTAGCATATCACATTCTGTTAATTTAATGAAAATGAAAGATAAACGTCAGCTATTTTAAGTGTATTTATTAAACAAGTCATTGGTCTCTTCGGCCTCCTTTGCTTTTCTTCTAGCCTTCGTGTAGCCATCTAGAAGCATTATATAATTATTATTTTAATTATACATGTATGGTGTGTAACTACTTTAACTTACCAAAGGTACTGTTTTTGAAGATCTTTACAGAAAAGTGCTCCCACGAAGGTTGAGGCAGTTCACATTGTTGGATTGCGTTGCTCAATTTTGATTTGTGTACCGGTGGCCAATAACATTTGTCGCCTTCCAGCCAACTATTTGGCACCGCTTCTACCGTTCCGTCCGCCAAAAATTGGACAACGGTCCATGTATTTGTAGGCATCTCCATTTGTGTGTATATATTCTAAGAATTGAAAAGTATGGTAAAATTTAGAGACTAATTTAAACATATATGTAATTACGACGTAAATATATTTAATTAAAGAATATATTTAGAAAAATAGCAAATAGAATGAAGGAATGGAAATATGACCAATTTTTGTTCATTTTTTGACTTCACACTTATTTACACATTAGGGCAGTAGACTCGTTTCCAGGATTGCAATCAATTGCAATCCCGCACCCTTGCAATCCTGGAAAAAGCAGTCTACCCCCTTACAATACCGAAAGTACTTTCTTTGACTTTCTTGCCAACCCCATAGTAAACTTCGAATATAGCGGAAGGGCATCAGCAAAAAACACTAACGGTAACAAATAACAGCAATGGAAGTACTTACTTTTGTAAATATACACTCGTCGGATAAATTATCACTATTACAATACACTAATACAATTAGACACTTCTCTAAACCTGGTGTCGACCGGTGTCGACCATGTGCGCCGGACCAAAAATAGTAACTTCAACAGCGCCACTCGGGGTGAACTACGAAGACAGAGAAGCAGATATGTTTCTCGCAGGAAAGACACTGACAGAGAATATATGAAACAGCTTGATTTTTTCGATCACGCGGGTAAGCCGCATTTCGCGAAGAAGCAATATTTTTTTATGCTCTTTGTGTTGAAATATTCTCTGCATTATTGCGGGGTCCCGTACAGAGCCCTTTTTTGGATTTGGCTCTTGGAACTTTGTAAACAACAAAAGTGTACATTTTTATGGAAGAACTTTTTTTCTGTACACTTTTTCCAAATGCTCTTTGCGTTGAAATACTCTCTGTATTATTGCGGATTAGCATGCAGAGCTCTTTTTTCGAAAAAGTGCACAGAAAAAAGTTCTTCCTTAGAAGCTGTATCCCCCTACTCCACCCCACTCTTTACCGGCGGCGTAGGAAAAACAACGTCTCCGGAAAATGTCTCTCAGTCGCCAAAAAGATACCCTTTATGGAGACGTTGCATTTACGACTGAAATGAGACAGCTGAAAGACGTTCACCCTCTGCTGTGAAAACAACGTCTCCATAAAGATATCTTTTTGGCGACTAAAAGACGTATCTTTGGGACATAGACGTTCAGACGGGACGACGACATGAAACAGACATCTATGAGACGATGTGTGCTGGTTGGGGTGTATATAATATATAAACAAATTACATATATATATGTAACTTAAACGACAATTTGATTCTTATACAGATTCAAGAAATTGGTTTATTATTTGATATGCATGATGTAATTTAAGATTAAGTGATTAATAAAATCGAACTGTATCCAAAGTTATCCTGTATGTATATAGATTGAGAAATATATTATTACTATATACAATTAATTGCTATCACTTTTTGTATATAATAGCTGAGATTCTTTAAGAATAGTAACCGAACACTTGAAAAATGTTTTAATTAGAAGCTGGAAGATTTAAATTTTGTATGCTAATGGTTTATATATATGTATACATAATTTACTAATTTACCACCTTATAGGCCCAACCAGCACACATCGTCTCATAGATGTCTGTTTCATGTCGTCGTCCCGTCTGAACGTCTATGTCCCAAAGATACGTCTTTTAGTCGCCAAAAAGATATCTTTATGGAGACGTTGTTTTCACAGCAGAGGGTGAACGTCTTTCAGCTGTCTCATTTCAGTCGTAAATGCAACGTCTCCATAAAGGATATCTTTTTGGCGACTGAGAGACATTTTCCGGAGACGTTGTTTTTCCTACGCCGCCGGTAAAGAGTGGGGTGGAGTAGGGGGATACAGCTTCTAAGGAAGAACTTTTTTCTGTGCACTTTTTCGAAAAAAGAGCTCTGCATGCTAATCCGCAATAATACAGAGAGTATTTCAACGCAAAGAGCATTCGGAAAAAGTGTACAGAAAAAAAGTTCTTCCATAAAAATGTACACTTTTGTTGTTTACAAAGTTCCAAGAGCCAAATCCAAAAAAGGGCTCTGTACGGGACCCCGCAATAATGCAGAGAATATTTCAACACAAAGAGCATAAAAAAATATTGCTTCTTCGCGAAATGCGTCTTACCCGCGTGATCGAAAAAATCAAGCTGTTTCATATATTCTCCGTCAGTGTCTTTCCTGCGAGAAACATATCTGCTTCTCTGTCTTCGTAGTTCACCCCGAGTGGCGCTGTTGAAGTTACTATTTTTGGTCCGGCGCACATGGTCGACACCGGTCGACACCAGGTTTAGAGAAGTGTCTAATTGTATTAGTGTATTGTAATAGTGATAATTTATCCGACGAGTGTATATTTACAAAAGTAAGTACTTCCATTGCTGTTATTTGTTACCGTTAGTGTCTTTTGCTGATGCCCTTCCGCTATATTGCGCTATATTCGAAGTTTACTATGGGGTTGGCAAGAAAGTCAAAGAAAGTACTTTCGGTATTGTAAGGGGGTAGACTGCTTTTTCCAGGATTGCAAGGGTGCGGGATTGCAATTGATTGCAATCCTGGAAACGAGTCTACCGCCCTAATGTGTAAATAAGTGTGAAGTCAAAAAATGAACAAAAATTGGTCATATTTCCATTCCTTCATTCTATTTGCTATTTTTCTAAATATATTCTTTAATTAAATATATTTACGTCGTAATTACATATATGTTTAAATTAGTCTCTAAATTTTACCATACTTTTCAATTCTTAGAATATATACACACAAATGGAGATGCCTACAAATACATGGACCGTTGTCCAATTTTTGGCGGACGGAACGGTAGAAGCGGTGCTAAATAGTTGGCTGGAAGGCGACAAATGTTATTGGCCACCGGTACACAAATCAAAATTGAGCAACGCAATCCAACAATGTGAACTGCCTCAACCTTCGTGGGAGCACTTTTCTGTAAAGATCTTCAAAAACAGTACCTTTGGTAAGTTAAAGTAGTTACACACCATACATGTATAATTAAAATAATAATTATATAATGCTTCTAGACGGCTACACGAAGACTAGAAGAAAAGCAAAGGAGGCCGAAGAGACCAATGACTTGTTTAATAAATACACTTAAAGTAGCTGACGTTTATCTTTCATTTTCATTAAATTAACAGAATGTGATATGCTACATAACAATTTTTTATTTTAGGCAGCAGAAGTGCACAATACGGGGGGCACAACAGCTACAACTTTGCCAGGAAAGTCTAGGTATCATTATGACTGACGTGCTGGCATGGCAGTCTGCTATAGCTGATTGGGCCGGAAGGGCAAAAAACCGTTTGCAAATTATCGAACGGCCAGCCTTGTTATATGTAATTATCACCCTTATTTTAATATTATTATTATAATGATTATTCATGTGCAAATTAATAAACAAAGATATTCTTATTCAAGGTGCAGCGGAGAAAGCCAAAGTGGACGGCAGCCGCAAGAAACATGAACAAAGCGAGTGTGACCAAGTGATTTTAATTTCAATATATCTGTGGTTATCAGGAAGAACGCCGCATGTCACATATACTTCCACTTTCGATCACTAATACTTTGACATAGGAGGTTGGTTAAATTGCATTGTTGTCTGAGCCTTCCAAACGTGTTTCCATGACTTTTTTTCTGGTAAATATGTACAGTAGCGGACAAAAGTGTAAGACCGCTCTAAAGAAGACGATAACTTTTTTAATATTTTACTATACGATTTGAACTTTTTTGGGAAACTAGAGCAATTAGTTTACTAAAGGACGCGAAAAGAAATTTTTTCAAAAATTGCAATTGATCGGAATTGTTGAAAAAATACTAAAAGTTGATTGTTTATTTAAACATATCCTGAAAATTTCGTCAAAATCGGTCGACGTTGCAATGAGCTACAAACGTTTAAAGATGGTAAAAATTGCAGATTTTCGGCAATAAATCGTGAAAATCTGCAATTTCTACCATCTTTAAACGTTTGTAGCTCATTGCAACGTCGACCGATTTTTACGAAATTTTCAGGATATGTTTGATTGACACAGATCTACACAAAACGTGTTTTTTAAATTTTCAATATAGGTCCACATAAAATAATTAAAAAATCAACTTTTAGTATTTTTTCAACAATTCCGATCAATTGCAATTTTTGAAAAAATTTCTTTTCACATCCTTTAGTAAACTAATTGCTCTAGCTTCCCAAAAAAATTCAAATCGTATAGTACAATGTTAAAAAAGTTATCGTCTTCTTTAGAGCGGTCTTAAACTTTTGTCCGCTACTGTAAATCCTATACTCTAAAGTCTAAAGCTCAATGAATGCATAAACTTGAATTTTTGAAATTGTGACATGCGGCGTTTTTCCTTACAACCACAGACATTATCAGTAATATTTTATTTTAATTTTTATATTTTTTAATTTTAGTATACAGGGTGAGGCGCCAGAAACAGGCCCCCTGAATAAGCATTAATCAGATATTAGTAGCTTTTTTGTAGATGGACGCGTAAAGGACATGTGAAGGTCAACTTAATTTTTTTAAATGGAATGAGGTATTTTTTAATACATCAATGATGCAGCTGGACCTATGTATGTCGAAAAGTTAATAGTTCAGGAGATATTTCAATTTAAATAACTCTAAAATACCATTACTGTCGTACTAAGACGTTACATAAGTAAGTAAACACTAACGTCTTAGTACGACAGTAATGGTATTTTAGAGTTATTTAAATTGAAATATCCCCTGAACTACTAATTTTTCGACATACATAGGTTAGTACTTTTTTATAACGAATGTCCAGCTGCAGCATTGATGTATTAAAAAATACCTCATTCCATTTAAAAAAATTAAGTTGACCTTCACATGTCCTTTACGCGTCCACCTGTAAAAAAATAATACACTACATAATGTACCCCTTCAGACCATGCAACTTCTGTATACAAAACTTTTTCGTGCAACGCATACTTTGGAAGTTATTTATTGGTGTGCAAGTTGCGTGGACCACCCTGTATACTGATTCTGATGTTTCAACTGTATATTTTATTTCAATTTTTATATTTTAATTTAAGTGTATTAATTTTAATGTTTTAAGTGCGTGATATTGTATTTTAATTTTAATACTTTATTTCTAATATATTAATTCTAATGTTTTAAGTGCGTGATATTTTATTCTGAATGTAGTATTTTATTTTACGCATACTTTGGAAGTTATTTATTGGTGTGCAAGTTGCGTGGACCACCCTGTATACTGATTCTGATGTTTCAACTGTATATTTTATTTCAATTTTTATATTTTAATTTAAGTGTATTAATTTTAATGTTTTAAGTGCGTGATATTGTATTTTAATTTTAATACTTTATTTCTAATATATTAATTCTAATGTTTTAAGTGCGTGATATTTTATTCTGAATGTAGTATTTTATTTTACGCATACTTTGGAAGTTATTTATTGGTGTGCAAGTTGCGTGGAC
The DNA here is from genome assembly GCF_051020765.1 of Lasioglossum baleicum. Lineage (NCBI taxonomy): Eukaryota > Metazoa > Arthropoda > Insecta > Hymenoptera > Halictidae > Lasioglossum > Lasioglossum baleicum. Next base: position 367,799 of record NC_134931.1, read on the forward strand.
CACCCTGTATACTGATTCTGATGTTTCAACTGTATATTTCTTTTCAATTTTTATATTTTAATTTAAGTATATTAATTTTAATGTTTTAAGTGCGTGATATTGTATTTTAATTTTAATACTTTATTTCTAATATATATTAGAATTTAATATATTAATTTTAATGTTTTATATATATTATTTTATATATATTTTTATTTTATAAATAGTACATATATTATTATAATAAACTATTTGTTCGTTTACTTTAAACTATTATCGTAAATTGATTTTTCCCTCCCACTCCCTTTTCGCATAAATACGTCTCTCTAACAAGCTCAAGAGACTTCTGAAAGTCGCCTAAAAGATGCCCGACAGAGTCGTGGAACATGTCTCTACAATGCCTGAAACACGACTAACAGTCATTCTCAAGACCACTTTAAGACAGGCAACTTTGTAACAAACGACCTTCCGGAGCCCTTGTAGAGACTTTCCGGAGACATTCGCAGACATCTTTCAGACATTTGAATGTCTAGCGGCAGACATCTTTCTGCTATCTTTGAGCTGTATCTGTGCTGGTTGGGAGGACATATATAGAGATCACTAATATATGTTCACAGAATTTTGTTATTCAAAATTATTGGATGCGAAACGAGTTCAAACATATTCAATATGATGTAAAAACGTACATTACATACTATTTGCGAGGAAAAAGATATTGTAAAAGATCGATTTGCTATAATTGTACGTTATATACATAATATATGTCACATAACATAGAGATGAGAATAAATATTAATACAAGAACCTGTAAATTCATGGTTGTATGTTTCTTTATTATATCCCCAATTTTTAGTTTCAGTTACACTATAATTATATTAATTATTACTATGTAGTGCTATAAATAGATATTTAGAATATATAAAAGATATCATTTGTAAATATGTAACATATGTAACAAAATAAATAAAAAATACAACTTGTATAAAGTATAGATTGACATTTTTATAATTATCAGCATATATAAAAATATAATATATTTATAAAATATAATATTATTAAAATATTCTATATTTATATACAATTCATTTTTAAAAAGTATATATAACTGAAAATGGATATGTATATAGTACATAGTAAGAGGTATCCTATAACGAGCTACCTTACAATGAATGAATAAATGTTATCACGAATAGCTTTTTTTCAATAAATCAAAACGCTTACAATAAACGCGATACATACTTCTCTTTATAATATTTTTATATATCTATATACTCTCGCGTAATATATAAAATCTAAGTCTAATAAATTAAATTTATAGTACATATATTTGTATGCTCTTATTTTAAATTAAAAATATAAGGATATAGAATACTGTAACGAACATAGTTCCAAAATGAATTAGTTTCTTATAAAATACTGCTATATCTTTTCTAGCGAAGCGAGTCAACGCCACTTGAGATAAAATAAACAAGGGGTGAGATGCCCACTCGCGAGCGCGATCGCTGTTATAGATTAGAGATCCTTTCCTCGTGCACAGATTCATTTCATTCATTCTCGAGCTCTGAGAGACAGTATCTGCAGTACGATGTCTGTGCAAACCAGAGGATGTGATTTGTGGAATTTCTTCACACAAATAAACAATAGCGGATATGCTATTTGCAAAATCTGCAAGAAAAAATTGTCTTATAAGACAACCAGTACTAATTTAAAAAGACATTTGAAGGCAGTTCATTCCACCATCTCATTAACATGGAGACAAACAACAAATCAGGTATGCTGAACTATTCATAAGACACGGTAAATATTGTTACCTTCATTTTAACGCTACATATGTATGTGCATATTAATACATGTAAACTAAAATTAAAAAGATGTAAAAATGCTATAAAAATATCTATTTTTGTTTTCACATATTACCTTAATTATCTTAAATCTAGATACACTTTCCTGAGAGCTCTTTCATGTATAGCATCTATTGATTGCAAAATATATTTTCTAATGATTTCATTTCTTTCAGCCATAACAAAATATTTCACAAGGTTTAAAGTTTGAAAAAATTTTAAACTGAACTTTCTTTTATAATTCATAGGCATTAGTTATTACTAATTATTAATTTATTCAATATTCAATGTTTGCCTTTATGCGATATAACTTATACAGGGTGTCTCAAAATTAGGTCCGGAGCCGAAAATGGGAGGTTCCTGGGATCATTTCAAGCGACATTTTCCTTTGAAAAAATGTCGTCCGCGGCTTCGTTAACGAGTTATTAACGAAAAACACGGACCAATCAGAGCGCGAGCTAGACGCGTGCAGCCCGGCGCGCCGGCAGCCGAGTGTCGGTGGCACGCCGCGATGTCGTAACGAACAAAAGTTTCTCGATGATGTGAATCCTCGCCAATTTCGATAAGCTTTGGATATGTTGTCAATACCATGATTCTGAACAACATTTCCCTTTACAGTTTCTGTCGATCGGCTTTAGTTTACGATATTATTGTAAAAATTTGTAATTGTAAATCGATCGATGTACTATTTCCTATCCGATTTCGATAATCTTTGGATATGTTGTCAATACCATGATTCTGAACAACATTTCCCTTTACAGTTTCTGACGATCGGCTTTAGTTTACGATATTATTGCAAAAATTTGTAATCGTAAATCGATCGATGTACTATTTCCTGTCCGATTTCGATAAGCTTTGGATATGTAGTCAAGACCATGATTCTGAACAACATTTCCCTTGACGGTTTTCGTCGGTCGGCTTTAGTTTACGATATTATTGTAAAAATTTGTAATTGTAAATCGATCGATGTACATACTATCTCCTCGCCGATTTCGATGAGCTTTATTTCAAAGGAAAAAGATATTTAAAACATCGAATTTATAACATATTTCAAAGTCATCGAAATCGGTGAGGACCCACATCATCGGCAACTCTACCCGAACGATAGAAGAAGCACAAACTTATTGAATTAAAAACTCACTTATTCAGCCGTAAATCCATTTGACTACCACATATAACCATCACACTTTTACATAATTGTTGAACTCGTAGCACACTTTTATAACTCGTATCGATATCGAACGAAATTACTTACTCCGACGCGGAAAGAGTTCGATGCTCTTCGCGATGCCGCGCGAAACTGTGCTCTTCCAGCATACAATGTATTCGATGAAGGCGTCGTTTAAAACAAATGAAATCGTTCCCAAGGAGATATTGATTTTTCGAGAATCATATGGCATTGATTTTTCGAGAATCATATGATTCTCGAAAACACCGATTCGAAGATTATGTAAAAGTGTGGTGGTTGTATGTGGTAGTCAAATGGATTTACGGCTGAATAAGTGAGTTTTTAATTCAATAAGTTTGTGCTTCTTCTATCGTTCGGGTAAAGTTGCCGATGATGTGGGTCCTCACCGATTTCGATGACTTTGAAATATGTTATAAATTCGATGTTTTAAATATCTTTTTCCTTTGAAATGAAGCTCATCGACATCGGCGAGGAGATAGTATGTACATCGATCGATTTACAATTACAAATTTTTACAATAATATCGTAAACTAAAGGCGACCGACAAAAACCGTCAAGGGAAATGTTGTTCAGAATCATGGTCTTGACAACATATCCAAAGATTATCGAAATCGGATAGGAAATAGTACATCGATCGATTTACGATTACAAATTTTTACAATAATGTCGTAAACTAAAGCCGATCGACAGAAACTGTAAAGGGAAATGTTGTTCAGAATCATGGTCTTGACAACATATCCAAATATTATCGAAATCGGATAGGAAATAGTACATCGATCGATTTACAATTACAAATTTTTACAATAATGTCGTAAACTAAAGCCGATCGACAGAAACTGTAAAGGGAAATGTTGTTCAGAACCATGGTATTGACAACATATCCAAAGCTTGTCGAAATTGGCGAGGATTCACATCATCGAGAAACTTTTGTTCGTTACGACATCGCGGCGTGCCACCGACACTCGGCTGCCGGCGCGCCGGGCTGCACGCGTCTAGCTCGCGCTCTGATTGGTCCGTGTTTTTCGTTAATAACTCGTTAACAAAGCCGCGGACGACATTTTTTCAAAGGAAAATGTCGCTTGAAATGATCTCAGGAACCTCCCATTTTCGGCTCCGGACCTAATTTTGAGACACCCTGTATATATTTTTGTTTTTATTTTTTATTATGTAACATGTCCCGAGAATATAGACTTCTATATAGAGTGACCAAGAACAGTTATGTTCCTATGCTCTCCACCAATCAGAAGCGATCACGAAAAATCACGAATCACTGTGAAAAAACACCGTGATTTAGAACGAACGTAATCGAATCACGAGTGATTCGGAATGAGCAGTTCATCCCATCTCTAGTTGTGGTCGTAATGCAGGCATGGGCAGAAATAGCGCCAAAGCTAGGGAATTCTCGGTGGACGCCTACTTCTCCCGCCCGCGCGTCTCGCTCCCCGTGGTGGCCGTAGTCCCGCGGAGCTCCTCAGGCCCGTACCTACCGTACGCCGTATGCACTGCGCACAGCTAGTGATGGGCACCATCGACTAAAAACTATCGACTAAATCGATAGTATTCAACTGTTACGTCGCAGTGTGGTGGGATTAGGGAATTTATAGGGTTCGGGTGCCCGTGGAGCGCTAAAGCACTCTGCTCGTGGAAGGTTTTCAGAACAAACTCTTAGCAAGAAGATGTAACGAAAAATAGACTTTATTTAATAGTGAAACGTTGTTGACTCTAAGATCTCAGACAAGAATCTGCTCGTATCCTCGTGTATCTGCTTCGTATTTTCCTCGTCCTGAAGTTTTCTCCTTCCAGGTTCCTTTTCCTTAGCCAATAGGAAAATTCGGATCTTCCAGCTGGACGTTGATTCGTCGGGTGGCTCGTCCTCGGTTGCAGCTCGATGGTGATTGGTGGTGGAGGTGCCTCAATAGCGCGCGCACGAGAGTGGGGTACGCGCGAGGGTGAAAGCCCGCCAAAACAAGGGTCGTGGGACCGAGCGAGAGAGAGGTCCGAGGGAGTCCCAAGAGGTCCTTGACTGTGAATTTACGACTTCCTGTCCTCGACCGATTCTAGACTTCGACTGTCTCTTTATGCGAAATTGGAGAACTCCTCCAAGAGGTTACGTGACTTTACCCAAATTCCTCGATTAGTCTCGCCCATCTGGTTTCGTCAAGGATCTCTGTGGAAGCCCCTTGTTTCCCTTACTTATTCTAAGCCTAAGCTATCGTGCCTGAATAAAATATATGTATATGAAATATACGGTTTTGAAACATTACGTTTTATATTCAAATTTCCCTCTCGGCGCCATTAATGGAACATACAGGGCAGTAGCGCTATTCGCGGCTATGTTCGCGTGATCAACGGGTCACGCTACACAACTACTATTTTCAGTCGACTGATTTTTTAAACTATCGACTGAATTTAGTAGCAGAGAGTATATGAGAGTGCTCACGCCCGGGTTTTGGCCGTGCCGCTTTTGTCTCCACATCATGTTTAGCCTGGAACAGCTCCTACATCATCTTTAGCATGGAACAGAACCTACATCATCTTTAGCAAGAAACAGAACCCACTTTACTGTTAGCACATCTGACGACATCTGTGTCACTCGAATATTTCTCTTACGCCCTCTAGGATATATTCTGACTGGAGTGAGGAACAGGAGGCCACCAGAGGCCACCGACGGCATTTCGTCGGTGCAGAAAACACTGTATCGTGTTAGCAACGCGCCCGCGCGCTACACTCACCAACGTACCTTTACTATATCCGTGTGCGCTGCTTGTGCGCTTATGCCAGCCACAATCTATTTTTAGCACTTGCCATGTTGCCATGTTCTATTGCTTTACGGCGGAAGCGAAACTGAAATTCGGCTGTCGAGCCGTCGAGCGTATGAATCGCAATCTGGAGCTAGCATTCGAGTCCCCGTGCAGCGGGGATTTTTTTTTAATTTTTATTTTTCATTACTTTTTTAATTACATTTTTTAACCTTCCAAAAAATTAAAAATGTAAAAACTATGTTCAAAATATGTATTCATTTTAAATAGAAACGTTTTGTTACTGTCATAATTGCATTAATAAAAATTGGTATATGATCGAGAACAGGTTGATGGTATTTATTTGGACTGATTGGAGAATACGAAAATGCAGGAAGTATTTTTTATATAGTTTATGAAACAATTTGTAGATTTATTAGTTGTCAAACAAATAATAAAATAAATTGTATAATATATATAAATTGATTTTATACTAGCATACACAAGTTTATTTATTAAAAAATACAGTCATAACTATAATTATAATAGAATTTCATAAAATGTATATTGAGGTTATTGCAAACTCATCTTTTTTCGCAATGATGCTCTAATTTCATTGCTTCTCTCGAATGTCCATTTCCTTCCGAGACAGTGGCGTTTCTAGCAGGTGTAAATAAAAAATGTTGATATAAAATGTATCATAATTAAACTACAATTATTCTAATAACGTGGAATGTAGTACATATTAAGTTTTAGTTACCCGGATTTTCTTCTTCGACGTTAAGCACTCTTTACTGCTTCTCGTAATTTACGTATATGCAACATTAGGGTGGACCTTATTTTTCGACCATGAAATTTTTTTGGTCCCGTAAACCAGAATTGTGACAAATGTTGAGAAAATGGTCTGGAAAAATTTTGGGGCCGTTTGAATAATGGGAAAATGAGTTTTTAATGGAAAATGGGAATTTTTTAAATCTTGACATAAATAGACGTTATGATATATCGTTGAATTTGTCTTTTTTCTCTTTAAGAATCCATATATAGCATAAACAGTTGTTGATAGAAAAAACATCCGTGACCTTGAAAACTTTAAATAATGACTTTGAAAAAATTTTTTTCCTTTGATACTATATCCACCTCCTTATATACTACAACTTTTGTTTGAAGAGTTTTTTCATATATACATAACTGGCAGAGATATTACATATAAATAAATTCATTAATACGCTCCAATCTACAAAAGAACAAGAAAGCGAGCTAATAAAAACGTGGTAAGAATAGTTCTAATATCGGAAAAAGAAGTTATTATGAATAATAAGTAGTCTGACTGAAACATGGACTGAAGGTGGTCAATGATACCGCTGAACGGGGCGTTAAACTAATGGAGGATCATAATAAAATTTTATCTAGAAACAAAGAGGAGAAATAATATATGTATACTATACAAACTGTGATGGAAAGCAGTATCCTGACGCCACAAAGCAGAATTTGTCAAAGGATTTGTAAATATTTTTTAATATAGCGAGAAACACCTGATCAATCCCTACATGATTAATTGCATTTTAAAGAGGCATTGAAGACAGCTTATTAACTGAGAGTTATTAAATTTTTCATTTTCCTCAGAGTCAGTAAGTTCTTTATTTTTCTCGGAGTCATTAAGTTTTCCATTTTTCTTGGAGTTATTAAATTTTTCATTTTCTTCAGTGTCGTCAAGTTTTTTCATAGAGTCATTGAAGTTTCCATTTTTCTTGGAGTCATTCAATTTTTCATTTTCTTCAGAGTCATTAAGTTCTTTATTTTTCTCGGAGTCATTAAGTTTTTCATTTTTCTTGGAGTCATTGAAAAGTCCCTCTTTGTCGTTTACGCGCTGTCGTTAAAAAAGTTCTGGTATGTTGCTAGTCTAAAAATATGATCAATGCTATTTTTCAGTTTCTCTAAAAAATCTGCATTTGTCTAATTTTTGCGTGTTTTTCAGTTTGTGTAATTAACATTTTGAACCAAAAAATCGGGAAAAAATCTCAAATATCAATTTCAATTAAATGCAGTTATATGATTAAATTAATGCAAGTAAATAGGAAAAATTGACCGAAAATTGAATGGCGCAACGGCTGTTTTAATAATTCGAAGGACTACCTCGTCCGGCTAGAACCTTCATTCCAAATTGTAATATTCCAATATTTCAGTATCATTTTAAATATTTCAAGTACTATTTAAAACTATTAATGAGTTTTAACAACAAAATATTTTAAATGAAAAACTAAATTTTGACAAATAAAATACGATTATAGCAAGCTTGCTATAAATGTCGAAAACTCGAGTCTGGCCAGAGACATTATTTTCAGGAAACACTATTCTATGATGACGAACGGAAAAAAGGGAAGTGAAGCTCGAGGGCTTCGGTTGCCGCGGAGTGGAGTGAAACATTGTAACATGATACGGGTCGGGTCGGGTATATCGATGTAAAATAACACAATATTTTTTAAGAATTATTATTTTATATTAAAACGTTTGTAGCTTATTGCAACGTTGACCGATTTTGACGAAATTTTCAGAATATGTTTAATTGACACATATCTATAAAACGTATTTTTTAAATTTTCAATGTAGGCCCATATAAAGATGTTGTAAAATGCAACTTTTAGTAAGTAAGTAAATACGTATTTATTTATTTATTTCAGCCTCGTGGCCCAGAAATTGGACTTGGATTATAATTCTCGAAGCCATTCATCCCTCTATTTATCCATTCATCCGTTCCTCCACCCATCCATCCATATCGCATGCCACATCAAATACCTTATTGTCTATGTTGATCTATCCCAATCCCAATGTCTCCCCGCTAATCCCGCCTCTCTCTTGATTATCTCTTGTGATTAATTCTTTCCTTTTTTCTCTATACTCCTAACCCATTCTACAATTTCTCCCACTCTTTTCTCCTGTACTATCTTTTCTATACTTATGTTAATTTTTTCTACCCCTTCACAGTCTTCTGCCAGGTGTTTTAGTTTCCCCAAGTGTCTCTCATTTTTTCTACAATTCCGATCAGTTGCTATTTTTGAAAAAATTATTTTCACATCCTGTACTAAACTAATTGTTCTAGCTTCCCAAAAAGTTCAAATCGTATAGTACAATATTAAAGAAGTTATCATTTTTAGAGCGTCCGAAAATTTTTGCGAGTCACAGTATGTACATATATCGCACAGAACACAATTCTTCTTTCTATTAAATCGCATTTCTTAGGTCAAACAATTGCATTTTGTAATGTATAATAACATGTAATAATAATGTAAAATGTAATAACGTTAAAAATTACTTAATATACACCCGCGGTAAAATCAGTAAGTATAACTTTCGTCCTCACAGCAGAAACGTCGAAAAAATTTTGACAATGATGTCCCACAATAAAAAAAATCTGAAAAAACTTGACGACACTGCCTGCTGTAGTACTTTATCAAGGAACCAAACAGTAGAATAGCATGTTTTCGTATTTTCTAGAAATCTGCATTTTTCCGATTTTTGGGGGTTTTTCATTGTTTACGACTACAGTTTGCAACCAAAAAATCTGAAAAAATTCTATAAAATGCGTCTTAGGATCCAAAATATGTAACATTTTTTTTAGAATTTTAGAACGTATTTGAGACCGGAAAATTGCGCTCGACTGTGCAACAGGCCTAACGGTTCTGGAGAACCGATTACACTGTCCAACACCAAATTTGTTTTCAATATACTGTTGGGTCCTTCTTATAGAGTTTTTTGCGCTGATTCCGAATCTGTCCTTAATTTTTCTCCTATACGCACAGTTTTTGAAAAACATGGCTTTGAAAAAAAACATATTTTTCAACTTTAAACAAATATTGTGGTTATTATAAAAGATATTGAATTGTTCTTTACAGCAAAAGATTCTGTAGACTTTCCCGAATACAGTGATATCCATATTAATACATTATGATTGTTTAAACATGTTTAAACAATGATTAAAGACGGAGAGACACTACTTTTGCACCAATTTTTGAGGATATTTTTCAATTTATCTCAAAAAATTAGGGTCCAGCGGAAAATCGAATTATACCACGCGATAGAGCAGACTTTTATCTTGAGAAACCACCCTTTCAAGTTTGTAACGTCGACGTTTTTTTCGAACCAGAAAACAAAATAACTAATATAGAATATTAGAATGTAATGGAGAAGCGTTTGAGCATCTTCTTCAATAAAGACATTTTTTGAAAATATCTCGAGATCTAATAATTTTTTGCCATGTGTACCCCAATCATTTTTTACGTAGAATGAACAGAAGAATCGATCTGTGTAAAAAACAATATGCATTTCTATATAAAGAAATGATGCAATTGTTAATTGCACATGCACTGCTGCATCCAAAAAAAGTTAAAGACCTACAGATGTAGTTTTCTTCGAACCATTTATCTTTCTCCTTTTGCATTTTTTTGTAAATGCAATAATAACCGAGTTATGACTTGTAACAATTGCGTGAATCACCCGGGCCTGTATACTTAAAATTTAAAAAATACGTTTTATAGATTTGTGTCAATTAAACATATTCTGAAAATTTCAGGGTAACCCTAAATAAAGTTATTCTTCTAAATTTTCGTAGAAAAAATTGGTTTTCAATTTGGTTTAATTAATAATAACTGTGCCTAAAAATATGAAAAAAATTGGAGACAGTATTGATGACAGTAAGTATTTCATCATTAAATTAATTTCCAAGATGGTGGCTTTTAAACTTCGATATAAAATCTGTGTTTCTTCGAAATCTTCCGGCTTTTCTATTTTTTAAAACTAGAGTTTGCAACAAAGGCTCGGGAAAAATTAAAATACTTCTATGAATATAATTTATATTATTAGAGATTTGTATATTAGTTACATATTTGATATAAAACAATATAAACTGTATGTCCTAATCCTGGCCAATGATGATGTACGATCTGATCCAGTCTAAAGATGATGTAGGATCTGATCCAGGCTAAAGATGATGTAGGATCTGTTCTAGGCTAAAGATGATGTAGGATCTGATCCAGGCTAAAGATGATGTAGGATCTGATCCAGGCTAAAGATGATGTAGGATCTGTTCTAGGCTAAAGATGATGTAGGATCTTGTCCATGCTAAAGATGATGTAGGATCTTGTCCATGCTAAAGATGATGTAGGATCTTGTCCATGCTAAAGATGATGTAGGAGCTGATCCAGTACTAGACTAGGGGGCAGCACTATATGGGCACGGCCAAAACCCGGGCGTGAGCACTCTCATATACTCTCTGACCACAGCCACACACAGCTATATATATTCAAGAAACACTATTTTCGTACGCAAGCGCAAATTGATTGTCGAGAAACGTTAGAAATACATGAAAGTTTCATTTCTATAAGAGTTCCCTGTATTCATGTGATGTGGGCAGTTCGGCAGTTGTGGGTAAAAGTAAAACCGTAGGCCGAACAAACTTATTTAGTGGAAGTCAAAGTTGTTCAATAATTGTTGCTTATTCTAGTTGATATTTCTTCATTGAAGAAATTGTCAGTGTGTTGGGAAAGAAAAATATGGAAGCGGAACCTTTAGATCTCGAGGACGGCGAAGTTATCGATGATGAGGTCGGTTATATCATAATTCTATAATATGACAAGAATCTAACCTCTTTCAGTCAAGATGAAATTAAACTGAAACGTTCAAGTCTATTTAAACATAAATTGAAAAAATATTTTCACGTATCCTAAGTTAATATAATGATAAATTCTGCTCGCAACCCTTTTCGAATAAAATATCTTTTACAACGAAATTTACTTGTTAACTATTCCGTAATATATTTTGATTTAGGCAAGTGATATTGAAACGTACAACGTTTTAAAAAGACCTCCTGCAGCCTCAAATAAAGAGGAACCCCCAAAGATACGATACAATGATGAATCCGATGATTCTGTAGATTCTGAAAGCGACTCTGATTCAGATTCAAGACATGTCAGGAGTAAAAAACCCAAGTTAAAATTAAAACGATCAAGGTACTCGACGAAAGACTGGGAAAACAAAACTAATAAGTACAGAATTTGGTGCACTCAAGTGCAAGAGGATTCTCTGACAGAGGATTTAGTATTATGCGGTGTGACAAAGAAGCGCTACCAAGAGCGTAATGTCGAAAATTACACTGTTCCACATCATTACTCTGTAAATGGTAGCTGGAATAAAGAACAACAGGACAACAATAGTTCAGAAGATGAGAAGGAAACTGAAAAGAGATTAACAAATAAAAGAACAAATTCAGACAGAAGTAACGTTAAGCTAAGATTAGGGAAGAGACGCAACGCGATGGATGTGGATAAACAAAAAGGAGCTGTACGGAAAGTAGCAGATCTAAGTACAACAGTCGAATCCACTGATACGGATGTGGCTACGGATATTGCAGAGAAACTTAACGAGAGGCAGAAAGCTCTTATAGGTAAGAGTATTCGCGTATTATTACCTCGAAAGTTTATAAATGCACAAAATTTGTTTTCGTTATTATTTTGTAAGAATACTGCGATAATAATTTTTTATAGAAAAATTAATTTTATTTGGTTTTATATATATACAGTTCAAGTAATTGAAATGTACGTATTGTTCATAGACAGAATCGTGACAGTAATTGGTAAAGAGAAAGCTATTGAGTTTTTTCAAAAAACAAGAAAAATTGAAGAAGAAGGTGGACTGTTAACGATAAAAGGTTCTCGAAGAAGAACCGCGGGTGGAGTTTATTTATGGCTAGTCAAAAATGATGAGCATATTCCACAGGAAAAAATAAGAGAAATCTTTTCCCAATGTAAAAAGGAAATTGCTGATCAAAAAAAGGCAGATGCCAGTGCTAGGAGGCAAAAGGCGCAAGAATTAATTAAATGTTTAGAAAGCAAGTATATTGTTTCGTGTTTACGATTATTATTTGAAAAAAAAAACATGATATAACAAAATTACTTTCCATACAGACGGTTCTGAAAAAGATCTGCCCGCTCTTTTAACAAAGGCAGAACTTTCTACGAAAGAAATAGCTGAAGAAGCAAGATTAAGACGCGGCGAAGGCATGGAAAGGATGCCTATAGATTCTGATCGTACGGTGACTAATCCACCACCTAGTCCCGTAACAGATGATCCAGATCATTCTGAACATTCGCTTGTACAAAGGCATATTCAAGACTACGAAGAAGATTTCCTTGATATTGGTATCGATGTAGATAGCATGGAAGTACTTTAAAATTTATTATTTTTTTTATATGTGCAGATGACTTGTACAAAATGAAATTCTAATATTTGCAAAATAATCATACATACACACGCGCATGCGACATACACACACAAAATACACATACATACGTGAATACACTTTACACATAGTTTGTATGTTTGCTTACAATATACTATACAGAAATATCAAATGTGATCAAAGAATGATCGATTAATTGCAACGACGTTCCATATTGTGATAAAATAATTTATCAAGTGTACATGCTATGGTAACGTGCTGTGTCATTTTCTTACATTTTCGGAGACAAGGAATATTTTTGTATAGGCTTCCTGCAATGAATTGACCCTAAAGAGAAAACTGGGTCGCGAATAAGGAAGACATGATTGATAGATAATCCAAATAATAAAATGTTCATGCAATGTTAGTCATAAACATAAATCATGAACATATGTAACTGTGTTCCTTTATCAAAATTATCCCAACAGTTTACATTGCAAATGGTTTCATGCTGTGTGGCTAATTGACAGTACATACAAAATTATTTGACTTGGTCATTTTTGGTAGAAGCGCATAAAATTTGCAGTTTAGCAATTGCAATATTAGTGGAAGGTAGAGATCATTTTTCCAAAGCATACATCATTTACACCCATGTATCTCAACAATAAGAATTTTTTATGTTAGTTATGTTACATGCTATACTATATACACTATACTCAATCGTATCTGTGGTATCTGTGAGAGTCTACGAGAACCTAATTAGAGTTAAGAACCTCCGCTATGATTATTTGGAACAGAAAATCGAAAATCTATGTATATGTCATACTCTTTTGTCTCTCGAACACAGATGCATTCGGTTTGGCTTAATTCATTCCAGGGTAGCTATACTTTTTCAAAGTTTTATTTAACACATTTTATCTTTTGTTGTTAAGATACATATAAAAGAATGTAAGAGACGTAACAAGTATGAAATTTCATAATAATTGCGAGAACGTAAAACAGAAATATTTCTGCTGTGTAATTTTTATGGAATTTTCATTGTTGAAGATTGTTTATGTACATAAAAGTCACTATAAAAATAAACATTAAACTATTTGTACTTTGTATAATGTATTAAATGAATTATCTCGTAATCAGAATTTTATTCAGTATTCCGCATGAAAGTTAATTATTTCAGTATGTAACAATACTACTATATGTGTAAAATAAGTTTTTTGTGGGTGTAAATTGCCGTAAAATTAAATTTTCTTTTTGTAAAACCTTAGAAAATGATTTTATCTGTTTGGAACAAAAATATAATCTCTCGGAACGTAATCTATTCAACATAATTAATTGATTAAATTCAGATACCGTAACTTGTAACTAATCGTAAGACTGAAGTCTGAAAGTTTCCGTATATTTTATTTTATTTTATTTAAAAGTACAGTACGAATTTGACAAAACATTCTGAATATTTAATCCGGTTTTTGTTTTAAATTCACATTCTTATTTGAATTCTATAATCAAAATTCCGGCTTCAATATTTTAAAGTAGTCTGTAGAAGTATATAAAATTAATTTATATATTATATTATCATGTAAATGCATGTTAACAAAATATTCTATGTGAGAGGAAATTCATTTACCTGCATTTAACCAGTATATACGTATAGAGAACAATATGCTCGAGAAAATGCATTTCTTGTGAACTATACAGTTACATCATCTTTTGTAATAATGTCAAAAGTGTTTCACATCTTTCTTTAACCTGCATCAGAGTTATAGTAATTATATTATAGAGTATATATTGAAAATAGATAAAAAAAAAAAGAAAAATAACACGAAAACTCTTACTTGTTCAACTGTACGATCCAATGTTTTACTGACGATAACAAGTGAGTTATCAGAATATTCTTTTTTAATAGCTTGTAGAAGAATCATATCTTCTTGTCGTGTCCACAGATTAATATTTACATTTGTGTTCGAGATTTTAACATCTTCGGATGAGTCCGTTTTGTTTGCGCTATCATTTGATATTTCGCCTTCTCCCCCCCCATCTGATAAAACTTTCTTTTTTATTTCTATAACTGCATTTGTGCTAGATGCTTCGTCCAATTTTCCATGATTAACACGCGAATCTATACATTCCAATTTTGTTTGTTGTTTATCGACTTTTTTTTCTTTTTTGCCTTTACACTGTGTTGTTATTCGTGCACGTTTCGCGTTTACGTCTATTCGGTCTGCATTTTCCAACCTTTTCAAACCTCGTTTTTTATCTGTTTTTGGTGGAGATTTTATATTTCTTTTAGGTTTTACCATTACTTTCCCTATCTCCTCGTTATCTTTAACAGGCGAACTTTTCGACATACAAGCTTTCTGATATTGTTCGTCAGAATTGGACTCGTTCTTCGATGATTTTCTCCGTGATCTGGACGGAATAGGAGAAACAAATTTATCTGCTGTTTTTAAAGATACGCGAGCTATATTTTCTAATTTTTCTTCATCGGCACCAGGGAAAATAATTTTAGCAGGTCTTAGGCCTTCGGATGTTTGAAGATAAATCTTTCCATTCAGAAACTGTGGAAAGAATTTTGTATTGTTTTCGATCCGTTCTAATGCAATACGTAGTTAATAAAAGCGGCTAAAAAATAATAAAAATTTCTTACCCTCGTTCCACAAGAGACACAATGTTCAGAAATACTTTTACAAATAGAATCGTCTTCGTTGTGACAGTTACATCTGCAATTTTCTCCACCGTAGGGATCTTCTTGGGTACCCGATAGTGGCAGATCAATATTTTCATATAATTCTGGTGCATCTTCGGTATACACTTTGTTCTTATCATGCGGCCCCACAGGACATGTAAAATTTTCAAACATATGCGACGCAAATAAACTGCAGAAGAAGATACACACATATAATGTATCAGGAAAATACCTTAAGTGTAGTATTAATTCTTGTACATATATATATATATATATTGTAAATATTACCTTTCAGGTGGTTTAGCGGTAGGTAATACTTGTAAAAATAAATCCATGACTAATGGGTGTCCCTTAAGTATAGGGGACATAATCGAATGAACATGCTCTAACGTGGTCTGAGGATCAGATGAAAGTTGCGTAATAGCTTGCATCATTTTTGCTATTCGAGAAGGTTGTTTAGTGAAAAATATTTGTGCGACATTAATAAATTCGCTCATCTTTTGAAGCATTATATATTCAACTGATTTATCCAGTATCGCTGCTTGATGTGGTTTCAAAAATAACAAAAAGTCTGTACAAAGTTCAGGATATTCGTGTAACTTCTCGCACACATCCTGATATAAATTAATAGCTATGGCATCTTTATCCCTTGTTGTTTGTTCCATAATTTTTTCATTTTGCGGAACTCCAGGCTCATTAGAGAAGGATAATTCGCTCTCCATTTGATTAATGCTATCTAATTTCTCATAATAATCCAAGTATAATTTTACGACGGATCGAAATACATCGGGACTAGTGGACTCCAATGTTAAATGCAACTTCTGAAGATACGATGCTGCAAATTCTGTGCAACAAGAAACAAGCATGTTTAATTAACTATGAATAATTAAGTGATTTAATAAGATTATTAAGAGAATTAATTGGAATAGAAATACTTGATCCCCTTTCTTCTTCGTTTAGCGGACTTTCGGATTCTAAGAGCCTTTTAATATTTTCTATCTCTCTAGCTTCTTTAGCTTTCTTTCTGCTAATTGAATCCTTTTTAATAGTTGTACTTGCCAACATCAGTTCTGCTATTTCATCTTCGTTATCCTAGAATAAGAAAGAAATTAAAAACGAATTGAAAATATGAGCTTCGCTGTACGATATGTTTTTTATGAATATGTTGTTAGCATTACTTACAAGTTTCGGTAAGGATTGTGTTGTTTTCTCAAAATTTTTATCATTCATATCACTCTTTTCTCTAGATTTTAAAGTATTGCAACTAGAAGATAATCCTTTTGGTCCTAGAACTTGTGCCATCAACTTCATGTTTTGAGCGCTTCTTGTCTTTGCTAATCTAGGCGTAGTCCTTCTTAATTGCGGCAATTCTTGCACTACTCCAGAAGCCTTTTTAGAAAATTTGGAATGCTTTGATGTAGTTGAAATCGTAATTTCATCGTTTTGACTGTCTTTTTCTTCTTCATTTTTTCCCAATGGTTTTTCTTTCCCTTCCGCATACATTTCACTTTTCAATGGGTCAGTGCGTTGCGATGTCCGTTCTGTATTTACTATATCAGAATTACACGATCCCCCCCTTGTATTCGACTCATTGCTAGATACTTCTGCTGAATTTTCAGAATTAACGTTTCCATTCAAATACAAAGTATTTTTTGTCGTTTGCTTATTTGGGGGGGGATTCTTTTTTCTCGTCGGCGTAGGTAATATCCTTGGAAACATGTTCACAATAGGATTTCGTAAGGGATGAATGATGGGAACAGTTGTACAAGCTTTAACAATTCCATTCATACAGTCGTCCTTTTTCATGAGATCATTATACGAGTTTAATATGTGTTTTCTCTTTAAGGCATCAATTTTCTGTTTTGTCTGTGTGAATAATTTTAAATGATCAAATAATAGATTTATCAACACCGTCTAATTTTCAAAATTTTTCAGATCGTGTCTAAATATATTACATATTAAATATATCATTTAGATTTATTTAGATGAAGATATTATAATAAATTTAAATAAACATACACTGTTAAGATAATTCTGCCACTCTGTAGGTAAAGATTCTATCGGTTGTTCCTTTAGCGGTTTAAGATCACATTCTTGTGGTATATAATGTATTGTTCTAGGAGCAAAGCCTTTTTCAAAGTAATGCTGAAAAAACAATAGTTTATTGCAGTACTTTTAATTTAAGTTTACATGCACAGTACATACCCTTATCGGATTGCCATCTTTTGCACGTCTACGTCTTTGAATGTAACGATATAATCCATGGGGATCTTTACATGGTAATAAGTATTGAATGATTAATTGCAATGAATCCATTAGTACCAGATTTTTATGTTTGAACTTTCTTGGTTTCGATGCAACAAAAGGAACAAATTGTTCAAGACCCAGAGCGATTAAACTAAACAAAAAAAATAAAGAAACGTTAATGAATTGAAATATAGTACAAAAATAAGAAAATTTATCTACTTACGAATTTTCAGATTTCAGATACGGGCCACGCACTTTTAAATCACTCTTGAAAGGTAATTCGGGTAAAAGTTGTGGATACATTAATGCTTTACTTTCCATGAATAATTTCTTTAATTCTGGATGGAACTTCGGGACGTATTTCCATCTGTTTGAAGAATATATCTCGTTCACTGTATTTTCGTCCAAGGCAGTCTTCTCGAAATCCTCGGAAAATTGATTATCCAAAAATTTGTTTTCCCAATCGGATACCAGTTTTAAAGCATCTGGCAAATTTGCTGCATTAAATGCAGAATTAGGACCGTTACTTAAATTCCTGATGTAAATGCCACAGAAAATTTCAGTTACTGCTCATTCTATATTCTATATTTATACATAATTTGTAAACTGTGTAATAACAAACTAACCTTATACTCATTAAATTTTCTTTGCAACTTTTCGATTGAAAATGTAGGTCCGGATGTCTATAGGTCATAGCAAAATGTTGCACCATTAATTGAACATGTTGGCACATTTGAACTGCTAATAATTGTCTTTGGTTAGCGTTCATTAATTCAGGAACCTCTGGTTCTTTGTAAACGGGCAGTAAATCTGTTACAGAGCAATCCTGAAAGATAAAATTGAATATTTTGTTTAAAAACGTGTAAATATGATTACAAGATTATCTCCTTACCATAGAATTATTTTCATTATTTAAATTTAAATTTTCAGGAGATCTTCTCTTTTTCGAAATTTCTTGTTCTTTTTGTTTCGAAAATGTATCGGTAAATTCAAATAATTCTGCGATTAAATTATTCAATTCTTTACGAGTGACTTTCACAGCTTTGTCAGCTCTCAATTCTTCTTTGTCCACTGCAAATAAATAATTTATTTTCGGTAATCCGAACGCGAATTAAAAAGCCTAAAATATTAAGTACACATACGAAATTCTGTTTCTTCATCTTCTAAAATATTATATTCTGGATCTGCTTCTGGATCATCCTCGACTACAGGCTCCTGAGTTAATGGTTGGGTAAATTCTTTTAAAAAATTGTCCCAATCTTCGTCGATCTCACAGTCCCAGTCGTACATATCAGTTGTTATATCCGGCGGTATGAATGCTTGTTCAATTTGTTCCAAAGGTGTTTCGCTCAAACAAAGTTTCGAACGTGTTCTTTGACCGATACTTTCCTCTTCTGTAGGTACATGAGGAATACTGAAAAATATTGCTTACAATTAATTACAATAATTTCATGATACTACATATATATATATTGCATAAATTGTATTACTCTGGAATTTTAAAAATGCCTTCTGGATCGTATTGAATTTTTTGTGATTTAGGTTGCTCAACCGATATTGAATCACAATTATTTGTTGGTGTCAAGGATTGCGAATCTATATCGCTGTTCGTAGATATTTCCGCTTCTCTCTCGTCGTCGCTTTGCTTATCTTGTTCTGGATTATACTCTTCGTCGGAGGAATCATCCGGTAGCTCTTCTTCGATTAATACTTGTACTTCCGACGTAGATTTTTTTACTCGTGTAATTGGCCATGGTATATTAACTTGCGCCGCTGCTAATTCTCTACAGAGAAATGTTATATTTCTATTAAATTCATTATTCTAAAATAGTCAGCAAACTTATGTGGAATGTATTTCGCAATGTCATACTTTGCTTTCGCCCTGGTCAATTTAGGTTCAAATAGTATATCGTCTTCTGTGTCCTGAAGACGATTTTTAACCATAGCCATTACATGTTCGTTGGTGATAACATGTTTTATGATGTTTTTTACATTTGTGGCTGTTAAGTTAGTTTTTGCTGCTTTAGCATCAAGTTGCCTTTCAATTTCTTCTTCCATTTCATTAATGACCGAAGAAGTTTCTTCGACGGCATCTCTTTTGTGTTTATTCGGCGGTTCGTAATTATCAACTTCGGAAACATCAATTTGCAAGTCTGCGGTCTCAGAATCAGAGGACACATCGCTGTTAACGTCGTCAAAGTCAAAATTAAAAGAAAACGATAGGTTACACTTCTTTTTAGTGTCATTTACAGAAATCGAAGATGGAGCAGGACTAGCTACGTCTTTAATAGTAGTTTGCCCTGAAGATTCCTCCCTATAAAATAAATAAATAAATAAATAAAATATACACTTTACATTTAAATATACAACTTACATTTTTTTGTTATCACAAGTTTTCTTTTACGTATCCCACGAACATATATGAACGGACTTTTCATTATATGGAATTCAATGTATGTCTTTTTAATATCTTTCAAATGTTTCACTTAAAGTACAATTAGAATATGCCTACATAATTATTGTATTATTATTTTAATTGACAGGTTATAACAGGTTAAACAAATAGATAATAATTGGCTATTTATATAAATTTCTATTTTATGCATCACATTTACATTACATTTCGCAGAGCTTGCATCTGTGTTATTCAAATTTATTGCTATTCTTTCGCTATATAATCTATTTTTGACAATGATATATAATATCAGAGATAAGAGATAATATAGAGTATAGAGAGTATAGAGTATAGTATAGGTATAGTATAAATAGAGTGGTATAGCCTGGTATAATAATATCTACATCCGCCACACGGACTTGCCCTGCCGGTAACATTTGGCTAACAGTTTGAGCGTTTTGCCGCTAGATGGCGCTGTAAGTACGTATACGAAGCGCAAATAATTCGTGCCGGAATTAACATTGCGTCTTATGGGAAAAGCGGTACGAATCATTTGCTGGTGCAATGAATATCCAATATTTTTCATTTTGCATGAATAAATTATCTTTATTGTACAATACAGAGATATAGAGGATTCTCCAGTAGGCACCCACCAATTTTTTTAACCCTTGAATAACAATTTCATTAAATATTTAACCATCCACGGTCACCTGTCAATAACGCGTGCAGTGCCGCCAGAATCGACCAAAACTGGTCGATTTTTCCTCTCCTCCTTTTCTGCTTACTTATTGTTACCAGAGAGGATAAGAGAGTGCTCACGCCCGGGTCTGAGTTGCCACCACTTTCTGGCACGCTCACGCTTAGCACGGAACAGCTCCTAGACCGACAGTAGAGCCCGTTTTTTCCACGAAACAGCGACCATACCATGCAGCAGCATGTTTTAGCATGAAACAGAACCTTTACTAGCCTGTGGCATAAATCAGAACTAGCTTCAACCGATGCTTCGTGCGATATAACCATGTATTAGAAATTGCTAAAATTCGTTGCGGTAATACATAATTCTAATAAATTTAATATTAATAAATAACTTTATTAGAAGAACGCGTGTGGAATTGACATAAAAAGTGTAATAAAAATAACAATTGCAATTAAAATCACAATAAACATAATAAAAATAAAAATTGCAATTACAATTAAAATCACAGTGAAAATTGATATTGATATTGAAATTGAAATTGAAATTGAAGCAAAAACACTAACTCGAACAAATAATACCAATGCTAATACTTTCTGCTAGATTATGGCTATTTATAAAAACCACACTGTTTTTTAGGACGTAAGACGTTCAGACCTAAAATAGACGTAAAATAGACGTCTTTAGGACGTCGTGTGCTATCTGGGCACACAGTAATGGTGTTTTAGAGTTATTGAAATTGAAATATCTCCTGGACTACTAACTTTTCGACATACATAGGTTAGTACTTTTTTATAACGAATGTCCAGCAGCATCGATTGATGTATTAAAAAATACCTCATTCCATTTAAAAAAATGAAGGAGGCCTTGACAATACTAAAAAAAATTCGAACTTTTTTTAATGCAATGTACAGCCAATCGAAGACTGATTAACTTTTGTTTAAAACATTTTTTTGTAACATTATCGCAAGTTAACAAAGTGTCGATCGAGATAAAGTTATTATCGCAAGTACTTGAAAAATCGCGAAAACTGTTATGTAGGACACCCTGTATACAGTAAGGAGCATAACTGTTTTCAAACACTTCAAATTAAAATCGATCGTTGAGACGCGGGTTCGAACGGGCTGAGAGCTTGGCGGCGACGTTGGACGTATTCCTCTTCAAAATTTGGCAGCGGCAGATTTCGATCATCTTCTTCGGCATCTCGATGAAATGTTGCATCTTCTCCTCCCTCGCGTCTCAGCTACTCGGTCCACCTCGACGCGAGTTCGGATGAGCTGGGAGCTTGGCGGCGACGTTGGACGTGTTCCTCTTCAAAATGTCGGTGGAGCCGACATCGGGCAAAATGGTCAAGGTCAGCGAAGGGTAACAATGGACAAACCCCATGGGGTCCCGACGCCGGAGGAGAATCAAATCATTTCGTTTTTTCGCCCTACGTCGGACGGTGCAGCGTTCACTTTAAATAATTTTCATGTCGCCAATTTTCAAGTATCCGTATTTTTAAGAACGGGTCCACAAAGAGGACACTTGGGGCTATATTATCATTATTTTTATTTTTCCAATTTCCTGGCGGTATGATAGCAATGCGCTTGTTTAAAAAACAGTTGCAAAATAAACTATGAAAATAAATATTTTTTCAACTGAAATAATTTTTATTAAATACTCTTATGGTTTCACTATGTGCACCCAAAACTAAAATTGTCATTGTTTCGTTAGTTTGGCCGTTATAATTTAATGAAAAAGTTGTGACACCTCATATTCTACGTCCGCGTAGAACCATCAATTTTCAAGATTTCAAAGAATTCTCTTTGAGATACGTCCATATTTTACTAAAGACTGCAACATATCCAAATTTGAACAAAATCCGAAACAGTAGTCCTATTTCGCATGGAAATGTGGGGATACTCAATTACAATCGTAAGCAGAAAAATTCAAAGATTCGTATCTTTACATCTTTCAATGGCTACTATATCTGTTTTATGCTTCAACCGTTTTCGATGAAATTTTGGGTATTCGGATAGTGTTCCCCTCCCCCATTTTCTGTTTTAAAAATCTTAAGCTAATAAATATGAATTCGAAAAAATCGTTTGTCTCGCTCTTTCCGAAACCATTGTTTAAACATATTTAAACAATCATAATGTGTTAATATTGGATATAACTGTATTCGGAAAAATGTACAGAACCTTCTGCTGCAAAGAACAATTCAATATCTTTTATAATAACATCACAATATTTGTCTACAGTTGAAAAATGTGCCTTTCTTACGGACGTGACGTCCTTGCCATTTTTGAGAGAAAACCTCGTTATTACTTTATTGTCGGAGCCACGAAGAAAGACTGAAATCTCCCTGAGCCCCAATAGCAATTATGTGTTATAAACCTTGCAGACCTTCACGGTCAGTTGTAGGCTGCAGCTATTTATTTTTGGGGTTTCCCCTCAACCCGCACACCGTGTACAGTGACTCTTTTATCTGTCTTCCACCTGGAAGACACTTTTGGCCAAGTTGAGATGGGACACCTTTCATGTAGTGAAAAAACATTTTCAATTTGTTTATGTCCAACAAGTAGTCCAATACAATGCCCGTACGAAGCGATAGCGAAATAGCAGTGGGTTCAGAGTTGTGCAGAATTACAATTGAATTACTCGAGGAGGCAAAATTATTAGGCCGAAAAGAAAATTCTTGCGGTTTTAATTAAAATCAAAATAACAAAAACCGTAAGGACTTTCTCTCCGACCTGATACAAACTAATTGATTACATTGTAATTCAGCCATATTGTAATTTATAATTCATATCTTTATTCAATTAAAGTACAATGTAATTCGTAATTGCAATTGGAGTACAATTATAAAATAGCGGTATGTATTATGAAGGATGACGAGGAATAGAAACTACACCGCATGGACAGCAAACAAGAGCATATGAAAGAAAAACATAAAAATATATCCGCACTTCTTCAAAGTTCTGGACTATAATTTGGAGAGCTGTATTTTAATGTAATATGTAATTCAGTGATGACGTAGATGAATTACTATATAATTGAAATACAATGTAATTCAATTGTGTAATTGAATTAGCAAAACTCTGAGTTGGTTAAGATATTACACCGTTACCGCCCACTACATACTACGCGATTGTCGGGGGTGGCAAGGCGCCATCTCGTATGGGTCCGAACTGGTGACATTGTATTGATGCGAGCCTGAGAAGAAGGTTACCAGGCAGGACTACGGTGACGTGTCTCTAGGAACGAATGAGCGGCCGATTGGATCAGAGCGGAGGAGGCAGACCTCGTTTCACACGCATTTTCGGCTGTCGACGAAATATTGGCTATAGCGGCCACACATATGTACCATTCTGGTACCATGTAGCGTGCAGCGTCGAAGTCAAAACATTGGGACTACGGGCGCGGCTGTGGTGGGGATAGGCAGACCTAGCGATGATAGGCTCGATTTGTTTATGTGCCGTTCCCGGGGCTGTTCTCTATGGAGAGGTTTATGACAGGTCATTACTATTGAGCTGGAAGTCGACACTTTCTCGGACAACACGTGTTGACTTGTGTTAACTTAAAAATTATTTTACAGTAAAAAATTATGAATAGGACGCGCTAAAAACAGCTTTCTGAAAAATAGCTTCGCTGTCGATCGCCCAATAATGACCCGACCATTCGCATGCCCATGTTTTATAGCCGCTACGCTATCGTACTTCGCACAGTGGTGCAAAATCCCCAAGACATGGCAATAATTCGTTTATTATGTCATTTTTAAAAATCTATGTGTATTGAAATACATTACAGTATTAATGCATCGATCATAGATTGTAATAGAACTTAACCCAAACACTGACATTGGAAAGAACTGTGACATACATTTGAAGGAAAAAATTTTTTCTCATTTCTTTGTTGTTTTTGTGTATATGCACTCCTTGATTTTCGAAAGTTTCATAGTGTAGATATTATTCAGTGCGGTGAGTACATTACTTTGAATTATAAAAAATACAAAGCTAATTATTAATTTTTTTGTATGTTATTGAGACTCCGAGTCCCACCGATTTTTATTTGGTTATAATCCAAAAGTTCGCGACTTTTTTTGACTTTCCGACAACTAAGGTCACGATGGGTTTGGAAAGAGAGAGGTAAAAGATTATTTCAAATCCACATTTATTAAGATTAAGATTTTTAAAACTAAGAAAATATGAAAACACTATCCGAATACCCAGTCACAAGTTTTTCATTAAATTATATCATAGTGTAACCATAAGAGTATTTAATAAAAAAACTTTTATAAAAAAAAATTAAACCGACTTCGAAAAAACGCACTAAAAAGTATAAAATAATTTCCATTTATTATTTATTTGGATACATTATAAGGAAACCGCTAAGGAGTGAATGCTGAACTTTTTTATTTTCTGTGCTGCCCTCACGAAAGTGACATGAGCCAATTCGTGGCGTTCTGCCGATTAAGAAATGCCTAAACTCGATAGAATTAGGATTTTTTCTAGTGGTTTTATCCGTGAAAGTATTCTCGAAATTTTTATTCAAATACATTTTCTGCCCATCATCTGTGCTAGGGCGACGAAGCGACGAGGGCCTCGGGCGCCTTGGCCAAGTGGTGCAATAAACACGGCCGGGCAATCCTTCGGTCAGCCATGAAGCCGCTAACAAGTAAATGCTGAACTTGTTTCTTTTTCGTAATGTCGTCACGAAAGTGACACGAGCTAGTTCGTGGCGTTCTTCCGATTAAGAAAAAACTAAACTCGATAATAGAATTCGGACTGTGTCTAATGGTTTTACTCGTGAAAATATCTTGGAAATTGTATCCAAATACAATTTTTACCCATTTCTGCTGGCTAGGGCGACGAAGCGACGAGGGCCTCGGGCGCCTTGGCCAAGTGGTGCAATAAACACGGCCGGACAATCCTTCGGCCAGCCAGGTATCTCGGCATGAAGCCGCTAATAAGTAAATGCTGAACTTGTTTATTTTTCGTAATGTCGTCACGAAAGTGACACGAGCTAGTTCGTGGCGTTCTTCCGATTAAGAAAAAACTAAACTCGATAATAGAATTCGGACTGTGTCTAATGGTTTTACTCGTGAAAATATCTTGGAAATTTGTATCCAAATACAATTTTTACCCATTTCTGCTGGCTAGGGCGACGAAGCGACGAGGGCTTGGAGCGCCTTGGCCAAGTGGTGCAATAAACACGACCGGGTAATCCTCCGGCCAGCCAGGTAGCTCGAATCCGACTAAATGACCCTATTCTTTTATATTTTTCACTTCCAAAAATACGTGTTGCAGAAAAAGAAATGGAGCTAACAGTAAACTTAATCCCTCGTCCTATCCAAAATAAGAACTTAATCCCTCATCCTATCATAAATAACAGGCTGACAATAGGCGTTCATTTTGGTTGTCTTACAAATTTTTAAGTTTACTGTTATTTAGGATAGGATGAGGGGTTATGAATAGAACTAGCCTAGTTCTATTATTATTTGGTCTTTAATGTCTTTATGGTTATTACGGCTATTAACTCTTAAGGGTACGGCTGGTGGCCCATTGCTGTTCGGCCATGGCACAACAAAAGCCCACACTTACTTTTTCAGAAGCTTTTGCTCCAAAAAGTATATTAACTGTTTCGGTGTTATTTCAGCCGCTTGGCATAATACCGTTACCGGTATTGTCCGGTATGTATATTTTACCGGGATTAAGTCCCTGATTTCACACAAGCAATACTTTGTCTTGGGCGAAACGAAGAAATCCTCTCTTGTTTGTATCCAGTCTCCTTAACTGTACTATACACTAAAAAGTAGTAGTCACCCTTTGTACAGGGTGAACCACGAATCGTGATCAGTGAGTGATTAATCTGTTATCAACAGTCCGATCGAAGATGTTTTCATCAAATATAGCGAATCCAATTTTGGTCGATCAACCGCCTCTCTGGCTATAATGTAGACGTCGAGCTTACAAACCAGAAAATTTGAGGATGATTTTTGGAAATACGTCAACCGCGAAAAATATCTCAGTACCACCAAATGTAGCAAATACTATTCTTGCTTCGGACCTACATACCCGTGTGAATCGGCATTTTCATACTTACAGTTAACGAAGACTAAACAACGTTCTGTCCTGACTGATTCCCATACTATAGACTCATTATTATTATCTTTGTCAGGATATACACCTAATTATGATTGCTTGGTTAGAGACATGCAAACTCAGTCTTCCCATTAATGTTAAGGCAATAAAAAAAGGATTTAATTCTAAATCTGTCTTTATCTGTAGCTAATTTGAACTAATATTGTTAATAATTACTCATGTTGTTTTAATTCCCCTGGACGATTTTTTTTTGGCCCGTTAAATAATCTATGTACTGAAACACAGTGTATAAACATAGTATGTATTTCACACCTCCCTCTCACCCCACTTAGAC
Organism: Lasioglossum baleicum; assembly: GCF_051020765.1. Taxonomy (NCBI): domain Eukaryota; kingdom Metazoa; phylum Arthropoda; class Insecta; order Hymenoptera; family Halictidae; genus Lasioglossum; species Lasioglossum baleicum. The sequence continues at coordinate 395,195 of NC_134931.1, forward strand.
TACGCCTATGACAACAAGTTGATCGCGATTTTATTTTAAGATAAAAAGTAGATTTTATGTACACAAAAGTTGGCCACCCCTGAAATACAGCATGGTTTCAACCTTTGGTAAGAATATCTTGTATGATATACGAAGAATTAGGATGACAATAAGCAAATTCACTCTAGATTACGAAATCACGACCGTAATCATGATTCTGAGATTACTATGACACAATACTGTGGCCATCACTACTGTTTATAATACTGTTTATATTATTCAAAATACAAAGTAACGAAAAGAATAAGGAATAGATAATGGGAACAACTCGTCCGGGACATCGTCAATCTTTGACACAGCAGCTTCTATTGCTTGGAATCTGCATCCTAAAAAAATTTATTTTTTTTCTACAGTTTATAATTTGCTCACAGTTGCGTAAACAAAAATTTAAAATGCACGATGTAAGTTCGAGTATTTTCGTTTCTTTCAACCTAAAAGCATTGATTTCTGCACGTGATATCCATAAAAATTGCCGTGAGAGCTGCTGGACCATACTTATCCTGAAAAACCCTTTCGGTTCTTCGTAAAACAGTTCGTCGAAATAAAAGTTCTTCATAACTGGTTTAGTTACCGAAATCGATATTAAACAGTTTTCGAAGTCTGATTCTGAATCATTCAGTTACATTCCATTTCAATTACATTGTGCTCCAAATACATTAAATTTCAATTACAATGTAATTCAACTACCCAAATGGCGCTGAGACGTCTAAAGGATATATTTTAGACGCCTGCCGCAAGACATTCAGACGTCTCGAAAGTCGCTGGAACACGGCTGGAAGGTCGCTGGAATACGTCTAATACAGGTCTTTTAAGTTTTTACGGTTGAAATGAGACGTCTAAAAGGGGCATTTTCGTTCAGCAGTAAAAACGACGTTTCCAAAATGGCTCTTTTAGACGTCTAAACACGTCCTTTTGGGACGTAAGACGTTGAGACCTAAAGAAGACGTAATAACGACGTGTATAAAACGTCGTGTGCTATGTGGATACGATTATTCGCGATTAGCGTAATTACTAGCAATTAAATTGATATTAAATGGTTTGAATTATCTCATACAACTAGAGGATAATCTATCCTATGCTGAATATTAAATTAATTTATATTTTTATGCCAAGTTCTGCAGAAAACTACGCAAAATATATATTAATTTGAGAGTAAAATGTGTTCTAACTCTCGGGAACTTTTCTCCAAGTTGTATATTAAATCTAGAAATAGAGAGAGAGAGATTGTATTTAAAACTATTAATTTCTCTTTCTCAAAAATGATGTGAGATCTCATCTTCTCTGGCGCGGGAGGGGGAAATCCGCTCTACCGTCGGTCTAGGTGCTGATCCAGGCTAAGCGTCCGCTCTACCTTCGGTCTAGGTGCTGATCCAGGCTAAGCGTCCGCTCTACCTTCGGTCTAGGTGCTGATCCAGGCTAAGCGTCCGCTCTACCGTCGGTCTAGGAGCTGATCCAGGCTAAAAGTGGGAGGGGGAAATCCGCTCTACTGTCGGTCTAGGAGCTGATCCAGGCTAAGGTTTTTAGAGGGGGCAGCACTAAACCGGTGGCAACGAAAACCCGGGCGTGGGCACCAGTGAGCACTCTCATATCCTCTCTGTTGTTACTTATATAGACTGGTCTGGTCATCAGAGAGGGGGTACATCGTACATCATCTCACCGTGATTCTCCTCATCTGGCGACACTGGGTCTAACTAATTGTAAGACAGTCCTCTGACCAAAAGGCACCTTGGGCACCCTGGCCTTCCCCATTCCGTGACTAGATCCTCTTGGAACGTAGTCCCAATTTTTTAGGGCAGTGCGACCTTGGATTGCATACCCTCGGCAAGTTTTCTTCGTTACACCCTAATAGACATGACCTGGCGGAAAGATAGCCGGATGGTCCAAAGTGCCCATCTGCCACCACCCGACGACAACTGACGACAAAACTCTGTTTAGTCTCACCTGGTCTCATACATCCCTATACAAGATTCACGTAGTCGTAGACCAAGACCCTATCATAAATCGTTACAATCCTAAGGGTCGTCTCGGCATCAGCTCTTTTGACTTTGACTAGGCTTAAAACACGTGGACGCTAGCAAATAAAATTGTGTAGCTCAAGCTATAAACACGCGTACTTTTGTCAGTTATATGTATATAGTTTCATTTAGAACTTGCATTTCTTGTTCTCTTCTTGTTTATTTATTTAAATTCTATTTTGTTCATACGCGTACTCCACAAAATATATTCAATGTCGAGCTCTTCATATATGTATAATGTTTGAAAGTTTTGGAAATGTATATGTGAAGTATTAAATACAATCAAAATCATCCTTCCCTCGTTTCTATCTCTTTTAGTATTGTTGCACATTTATTTTTTTATCGGAGCCCGTAATCTTAGCACGGAAGAAAGTACTTGTAATTGTTTATTGTGGTATTTGCTATTAGGCTTGAACGAGGGAGAAAGAGGTCACGAAAGAATGTCGTTATCTTTGTCCCCTGTTACCGCTTTCATATTGATTAATCCTGATTACCAGGAGTAGGGAGACATGACAAAAAGTATAGACAGAAAAGTTCCGATCGTAAGTTAAGAATTACAGATAGCACGAGAAAGTTATGGCATCTGATAGCAATACGGTGGATTCCTCTACGCCCTACATAAATACATAAATGTGTGAACTGGTGAATACACGAATGGAAGGATGTGTTATGCGTGCGAAAACGGAACATTTGAAAACTGAGGATTGAATTTATTAATAGGTGAGTGAACAATTAAATGTTTAGCATTAATAAAAATCAGTACCTATATTGCACATATACATAGTTAATTTTTCAAAATTGATCTTTTCATATATGTACATTGGCATTTAATATAATATATACTTTCAATCATTTATTGATTTTTGTAAGTGTGTATGAGTTATATTAAGATTAATTCAATTTAAATGAGGAACAAGCTGAGAAAGTAAAAATTTCGCAATCTTCATAAGAAAAACTGGTAAACTATCATGCAACCGGAATTCTTGATTCATAAAAATCATTTATGCTCGAGTTGAACCGAATAATACTCTAATTTAATAAAGGACACATCTCTTATTATCCGTTTTATACTTACGTAATGAAAGTTGCATCTCGTGCTATGATCGAACTTTATATGTATATGTATATATTATAGGGTTCAAATCATCATGGTAAATCGTCGTAACGTTAATAGTAAATCGCGGGTGAAACGTCTCGCTCTTTCGGAAAAGAAATTATACGTAAACGAAGCAATGGCGCACGTAAAAAATGAGAATTATCATAAAGCAATGTATCTGCTCAATCAAGTAAGTTCTTTATTAAATTCGAAACATTTTGGTAGATCATTAGAAAACACTCCTTCGCTTTTAATGCACGCAATTTCGCATGACGCATGCGATATCTATAAAATTAAAATACAGAAATGTCAAGAGTAATTGTCGTTCAGTTTGACGCAAAGCAGTCTTGCACGATGTCGACGGACTATGTAGAAAACTGAAGAGATATGTGTTTTCTCAAAAATTTATAAAAGTGTCTAAAAATATTTAAACATTTTTTTGGCGATTGAACCAACCACAGATTTGAAGATTGAAGCCTTCCTTTCAAAAACAATTTCATGTACGATTTTTTGCGGCTATTTTTTTAAACGAAATTATTGCGGTTTGAATATATCGTCAATTTCTCGATGACCGTATGTGTTGAAATTGGGATTCACTGTATTTTTTCCTACCTGTTGCCGAGTAGCTTGTAGTTCGCGAAAGCAGTATAGCTATGTAGTATGTGGACAATACCAAATTCTTCGTTGGCTATATGCTATTTCATCTTATTTCCTAAATGATTCATATAGGTTTTATGAAGATTATGTTTTGAAGATTCAAGTCTCTTTAGAACGATTGTTTAATATATTCTCCATCGTATTGTATTTATTATTCTCACGATCAATTGTGTCATTATACATTCATCACCAGTTACTACTGTATAGTTACCGAACATTCTGTGCATGGGCCGTTTAAGAATCCGGAATCCGCCCAAAATACGACGACCCGACCAACAGAGGTGAAAGTTGCCTACATCATATAGGCACTGGACAGTCGACAGTCATCTTTGTTCTCATTTTGGGACCCAGCGAGGTGAAAATGTTTTAAGGTTTAGAAATTAATCGTTGGACGACATTGAACCCATCTACTCGTTAAAATTGTGTCCATAAATATTGAATGAAATCCTCACAACTGCAAGTACACATTCGCAAAAATGCACATATGCAACATGCGTAATGCGTATGTACCAGGATCGCGCGCCTCTATGACAATACGCAACGTGCGCCTTTGTTGGCCGGGTTGCCGCATTTTAGGCGGATTTTTAATTGAATTGTATTTGAAGTGGATTTTAAATCGAAATTTTTTCATTCTTCATTTTCGTCTTACATTGTCGTGGAGAACCACCACCTTGATTTTATATAGTTAAGCGAAATATAGAATCGACGAGTCAAAGAGAATGTACATAGTAATACATATACAATATACATATACCGAAACGGAAAATGTGGAAGCCTTTGTTCGTGTTACGTATGATCAGAGATCTTCTCACGTACCGAATTCGCCCGCATTGTTGACTGTTTCTAAGGAAACAAAGCCGCCGGCTAAGGTGTCGATAACCACACGTCCGTCCCACACGCGAGACACATGAAAGAAGCTAGTACTCGTAGGTATTTCGAAGCAGTCTTGTGAAACATCAGTGAACATCAAGAACGGTTCTCTCGTTGGAGAATTAAACACGGATCATAGAAATTGATCAAAACGCAGATATATATACATATACATATGTATATGTAGTTCGCAGAAATCGTCACGAGTCGGTGACCGATCTGAAAGAAGAAGGAGCAACGATCAAAGATTAACGGAAAGGAAGATAGCGGAAGAATGTCCGAGGTAATCGCGGCTGAAGCGGCGAGCGCAGCGGATGCGATCGATTCCAAGATCATGGACATTTTAAATCCGTCGCTGCATCATCACGATCTTCTCCAAAGCTATGTGCGAGCTCCCGCAGATGTAACGACGAATTCGAGGCAATCGGAGGAGCCAGACTGTACTCCGATTAAAAACCCTTCGTCCTTGGGCACTTGCCTCGCCGTGGAATCCTCCGAAGACGTTGACAAAGAGAGCTGCATCAGCAACGAAAGAAAGAAGAAGAGAAACAATAAGACACAGCAGAAGCATAAGACGGATAAATCGTCGATCGAATCGGAGATGAACATCCAGAAGAAAAAGAAATGACGCCGGCAGGATAACGGCGTTCATCGCCAGGAGGAAGTGTACACAGATAAAGACCGGGCCGCGGCGGTGAACATGGGCACCAAGGACATCAAGCAATCGTTAAAGATGAAGCAAAAGGAAGATCGGAATATGCAACTTCCAGAGGACACTGAACCGACCGCCATGCTTGCCTTAGGATTGCGCGAAATGCGCATCGGCGATGTTATGGTCGCCATGAATTGTATCAATAAGGTTTCCATTTATTCCGAACGAAATTTATCCATAACACACCCCTTCGCGCTAAGCAACTTTTCTTTAAACTTTTCTTTCTTTTTCGTAGCATTAATTCCCTCGAAAGATATTTCACACTGTGTTCAAATAAAACAGCTATATACCCGTACCCATAAGAAATCATTTACTTATTTGAAAAATAAGGAATAAATTAAATAGGAATCGGTTTGTTCAGAATCATACCCCGACGACGTATTCCGAGTCATCGAAATCGTTGGCGAGTACATATACATATATATATACATATATGTTTGTAAATAATTGCCATTGCTTTTTTTCAGGCACTGAATCTTGAACCAAACGACAGAAATGCATTAATAGCCCGGAGTAAGTGTCACCTGTTATTGGGAGAATCTCAGAAAGCGTTACAGGATGCTGAAAACGCACTGAAATATAAAATGGAAAGCGCCAATATGGCTAAAGCAATATACTGTAAAGCAGAAGCCTTGTATCATTTGGGCGATTACGAGATGAGTCTTGTCTACTATTATCGAGGCATGAAAATTCGTCCAGAATATGGACAATTTCGTCTTGGAGTTCAGAAGTCGAAAGACGCGATAAAAAAAGTATTACACAAGGATTCGACTATTAACGTGTGAACACTTAAACAAATAAAAGAGTTTTTTAACACATTTCCTACTATATTTACTTACTTATACATTCCCGCCAAGTCGCTGGGTGAATTCGCAACACCGCGATTTCGATTTTTTCGATTTCGATTTCGATTTCGATTTCGATGTTCTATATACAAATCAACATTTTCAGCAAATAATTATGAACATTTACTATTTAGTAAATATAATATATAATGTAAATTTTTAAATACCTATAAGAATTTCTATATATAAGAGAATACCGAAATAATACCGGTATTTATATACATTGGTACCGGTAATAATCCGTTTCGCTACCCAGACAGCCAAAATCCTTGATTGTGTCCAGGCCACAAATGCGCGTGTGGGCTCGTAGTAGTGATGGGCACCATCGACTAAAAACTATCGACTAAATCGATAGTATTCAACTACTATTTTCAGTCGACTGATTTTTTAAACTATCGACTGAATTTAGTAGTGGTGGGGTTACTATTTTCAGTCGACTGTTTACACGTCGCCATCTTGAAATTTCAAATGTCAGTGTCAGACGATGAAACGAAAAGGTTAGAAATACATAATTATGACAGGACGTGCAAATATGCAAGTAATGAAATATGTAATAGATATTTCAATACTTTAATTCATATTGGATGTTAAAATCTTATTGCTATTTATGCAATATAAACTATATATGTGATATAAATAAATTGTGTACATTTATATTTATAACGTAGTTTATGAATTTATTATTAAATAAAGACAAAATCATTCAATCACGAAATTTAATATCTCTGTACTGTCCCATACTGTCCTACTATTCATTTAACTAGCGAACATCGAGAATAAGAGTAAATACGAGAATAACCTGTAAACGACTGAAAACTATCGACTAAATTCACCCTGATAGCACAACAGACTCCACGGGGAGTGACGAAAACGATTACAGGTAGACTCCACCTGGAACCAGTCCACGCGGAATGCAGCTTTCTGCAGTCCAGCTGGAACGCCACTCTATCCTGGATTCCGCTTCCCCGCAAGATGGCAGCACGGTCGCACTGATTAATGCGGCGAATGCCGTTATACAGGGCAGCGCCGTCGGTAAGGGCAGATCGCACTAATGTGGCAGATGTCGATAAAGTAAATTTCTATTGTACAAATATGTAGCAGTTTTCCTTTTTACCGACAATACTGATTTTTGAATGAATATTCAGTCACATGCAAGGAGAGAAAACGAAAAAAAAAATAATTTGTGCAAAATAAAAATTCTCTGCATCGATTGCAAAAGATGGAAGCTAAGATTAAAATGTCCCCATGCAAAAAAAGACAAAGTGTCGTATAAGGGAAAAGAAAATTTACTTTTTCTTATTTTATAATACGCCGCAGGGAGTTGGTAAAGACACATTGACAATGACACAAGGAATATATATATATAATAAACATTATAATTTTTTATTATTACTATGCTTTATTATTGGACGAACACCTAAATATCTCTTCAGGTTATTGTGATGCAAAAAATATTTGTTACGTTACGTGCACGGTGTGCCAGATATTTGGTCCATTGACACCATGCGCATTACGTAACAAATATTTTTTGCATCACAATAACCTGAAGAGATATTTAGGTGTTCGTATTTAAACGGAACACCCTGTATATTGTGATTATTACACGTTGTTGCCTCTGCTTCCCGAAACTTGTGGCCCGTAGCACGTTCTGGCATAGGTGGGATACCTAAAAAATACAAAGAAAATCAGTAATGTACAATATATGCATGTGTGTTGAATGGCATAATTAGATATACGTACCACGCGAAAAATTAGAGGTCTTCCTCTTCCCCGGTTGCCGCAGCTTCCTTCTACTCCTTCCCTGGATAGCACATTATATTTATCCTCTGTTCTGTAAATTAGATTTTCAATTACACAGTGAGTAAAGGTGAGTATTTAATCTTCTTCGCTTATTGCTCATCTCAACGAATTTTCTAATTTCTGGTGCTACAATTACAAAAGGTCTTCTGACGTTTTTCATCAACTAATATACCTAACTGATTCAAATATTGCAATGATATTTATAAAAAATCGATTAAGTTGAACTACAAACAAAAGAATGTACTACCAGAAATAAAAAAATTCGATGATGAGAAGCAAGTGAAGAAGATTAAATACTTGCCTTACTGAATTGGTTTAAGCCATCATTTTGCCGATTTAGAATATTGCTAAGCTAATTCTAATCTGAATGGGCCAAAGCTGAATTGTGTTGGATTTGTTTAAAGTGATAAATGATAATAATGATAATGAAAAGAGAGTGATAAAGTGATAAAGAAACAAACAATTTACTATTTTGGACTCTACATTGAAGTGAACATACTCGCCCCGTAGCACCTCATACGTGATGGCAAATGGCACTGTCGCGTGGTGTGCCGACAAGCGTTCTCACGCTTTTTCACGCGAAGATTTTCGGAGACATTTGAGCAAAATGAAACCGATTAACCAATATAAATATGTACAAATACCTTCCGTTCTTCCTTCCTTCCACGTAGTGCACGTAATCCAAGTAATCCACGTAATCACATAATCCAAGCAAGTCAATCTAATAAATAGTCAAATAGTCAAATGCCGCAACGCAGACCGCACTCGCGAGTGTAACGTGTAACCACAGAGCGAAGCTATGTAAATATATCTGTGATTGTGTCAAGAAAAACGCTGCATGTCACAATTTCAAAAAATTTCAGTTTATGCATTTATTGAACTTTATAGTGTAGGATTAGGTATTTACCAGAAAAAACGTAACGAAAATCAATACAAAAGGCTCGAAAAAATAATACAATTTATAACCAATGTCCTTGTCAAAGCATTAGTGATCAAAACTTTAAACGACAATATCTCGAAAGTGAAAGTACAATGTGACATGCGGCGGCGTCCTCCTGACAACCACAGATATTACGACCGAGCTAAGCGAACGAGAACTTGAGAACTGTTGAGAGTTGAGAGAATAACTGAAAACTGCTGAAAACTGAACGGCAGTTTCCCCTTCCCTGACGTATCGTCGTATCCGTGAGCGGTGTCGACCGCGCTTGCCCGTGTTGGTGCATGTTCGATTGCACGCGCGCTACACCACAAACGTACCTCTAGCATGTCCGTGTGACTACCTGCTCGACCGAACGCGTCGGCGACGCGTTCCTTCGATTTTCACCAATTTTCACGTTGCCGAAGTTTCGGAAGCATGAGGCGAAAAGTCGGAATCTGGAGACGGCGCGCATTTGAATCTCGGGCACAGCACATTTTGCTATAACTTTTGATCTAAAAGAGATATCGAAGAGAAATTAGGCCTAATTTTTTTTGAAAAATCGGTTTTAACGATGTAAAAAGAAATATATTTTGTATTTTTTAAATAATGGTTTCGTTGATTCTTAAGGTATAGCCGGAAAAGATGGTCAGAAGTATCCAACCAAAGTTTTTAGTCACGTCATGTTCAACAGAAAATTATGAAAAAATTCATGAATATTCTACCGAATAGCATACACTACTGAGATTTTTTTCAAAATTTTTGGTTGCAAAATCGATTTTTAAACAAATCGGAAAACATAAAATTGCCGATTTTATGTATATACATACATCAAAGTCTTCAGTTGACCACATTTATATTGTTACGTTAGTTGTGTCTCATCCTGATTATTAATGTGTATTTTTTCAGATTTTTCGGATTACGGAAACATGTTTTAAAAAATTGAAAACCTCCAAAACTTCCAAGAAAATGCATGTTTTGTATTGAAGTGTTAGAGACTCCAGTTTTATAAGAATTCAGTACTTGGATATTATTGAAGCAACCGTTCTTAATTTTTTTATAATTTTTTAGAGGTTGGGTAGTCGTTAACAAAACAAGTACATATATACGGCTGGGAATCTTCTGGCCCCGAATCGAATCCCGCATCTATAATCGTTTTGTTCGGTAAATACTTATTGCTTCGAGTTTTAATGAAAAGTTTAACCAAAAACATTTTTTAATTGTCTACATTTATTTTCAACTTAAAGAATTGATGCAGTTCGCGCTGTCGACTTTCGCTGTCCACTTTTTGTAATTGAAAAAAAAGAAACACAATTTAAGTTATGATTGCGAAGTGCAGAATGGTTTCGAGGTATTCGAAAATACCGCTACAGGTGGTCCCCTGTGTATCTATATCTCCGAGTAACTAATTACAAATTTTGTATCTATTATTCGTGATCCGAAATTTGTATCTAGGAGAAAAATTAAGGGCAAATTCGGAATCAGCGCAAAAAACTCTATAAGAATCATCCAACAGTAATTGTTGAAGAAATTTGGTGTTGCGGAGACTGTAAATCAAATGGGAAACTTTCTTCCAGCAGATCTATTAATGGGTCTATTAACTTTTTTCCGTGTAACATTTTGTTTATTTTCTCGTTTCTTTGTTATAATAAATGGAAGCTTATGTTAATTTGTTGTTCTTCATTCTTTAATAAGCCCCTTTTAATTTCCCATCAGTTTCAACTCCATAAAGTAATAGTTTTCTGTAAAATCCGTATCAATGCCTCCGGATCGGAACCTTTCTGCCAGGGGTTGTATTAATTCGAGTAACTGTAACTTTTTTAATGTTGGACTATATGGATTTGGACTTTTCGTGAGAAGTTGGAGAAATTAGTTTACTGCACGATGTGAAAAGATATGTAGTGGACATGGCGCGTTGGAAAGAGGGACTTTCCGGACGCGGAAATTTCATCCTTCTCAAGTGCGCGCTGTGGACGGTTGCATTGAGGGTTCGGTCGTAAAAGTGACGATTACCAGAACCCTGACTCAACCGTTGCAATGTCCTTGGCAGCGACGACTTTGAATTGTTTTGGGGAAGGAAACTTTCTCCTTACTCTTGAGGAACGGAGAATTCCTCCCCTTATTTTAACGGTCTTTCTCACGTTGCTAATCCTCCCACCAAAAAGGATTTTTACCAGTGGAAAAAAAGCTTGTGGCACTCGTTGAGAACGCATCGCTCTAGAGTTGCCCGCGCTACGTTAATTTATATCTCTGTACTTTGTTAGTACTCGATAGTCATTAACGTTTATAATCTAGTTTTCTCGTTATTGTTATTATTATTACATCTTGTTTTGTTTTGTTATTGTTACGTGTTATTGTTTTAATAAATATCTATATCGTTGTCTGTTAACCACGCGAAACATCATAGACACTGAATTACCCGTCATCCTAAAGATATTTTTCCAGAAATTGCAGTTGGCCGGAATTGTAGAGAAAATAGGTACTAAATGTTGCATTTCACAACTTTTTTATGTGGGGCCTATATTGAAAATTTAAAAGATAGTTATAATAATTAACCATTTGCAGCTGTTTTAATTTCGGAGCTATTTTAACTCGAAAATGAAACATCTCGTTCTAGGTAGAATAATTTCGTTCTATACGATTCTTTTCATTTGATGGATATGAAATTGATTGTAATACCTCATACAATAATTAAAGGTTTAGTAATTGATTAGCTACCAACATGTTTAACAATGTAAACAATATTTTGCATAATGGGACAGCAATTTTTAGTGGTGATTTCGAGTCACCACTTGAGTGCTAAGGGTTAAAGATGGTAGAAATTGCAGGATATTACAACAATGACAAATATTATAAAGCAGATACGCTAACGTTACCGTTATCGCGTCAGAAGGAATAGCTGCAAGCTGCAAGTACAATTGTATAGAGTATAGAGTATAGAATTTCGGGGAAAACTGGGAAGAGAGGCAGGGTTGCCGGAGGATTAATTATGGCGTGGAAGAACCGACGCGACGGTGCCCGTAAGGATAATTACGGTCGCTTAGAGTGGCCGGACTATGGCAGGGTAAGACGTGGTTTCCCTCGGGTCTCAATTATCCATCAGGCCTTAATTTGTCCAGGCTGTTTGTCTCTCGATCAAGCCGGTTGGTCGAGGTCCTGGTACTGTACTTTGGAAATGAAATGGATGATTATGTGAAAATTTGCTTGTCAAACGAACATTCCGGGAAAAGGTTCAGGTAATTTCGTGCAGAAAATCCAGAGTTGTTTTGGTAACTACCCAGGACTTATTGGCCTGAGTTTTTCGCGCTGATTCCGAATCTGTTTTCAATTTTTTTCCTATTCGCACAGTTTTTCAGGAACAAGGCTTTGAAAAAAAAACATATTTTTCAACTTCAAACAAATATTGTGATGTTATTATAAAAGATATTGAATTGTTCTTTCTGGCAAAAGATTCTGTAGACTTTCCCGAATACAGTGATATCCAATATTAATACATTATGATTGATTAAACATGTTTAATCAATGATTAAATACGGAGAGATTTCGTCGTGTCGGCGCACAGTGGAAAATTTGGACCAGACTCGATTCAAAATCAAAGAACTTTCGATAGAAATGAGGTAGAGCGATGAAATTTTTTTTTAATGAAAGCTGAAACTTTGCAGAATATGGGAAAAATAGGGAAGTTATGGTACGAACGTTTTTTAACCGAGAAAATTCGTTAAACATGTAGAATTTAAAGAAATCGATTTTGCAATATCCTGAGGTCGTAGACAAATTTTGAGACCAGATTTGAAATCGGCGTGAAAAAATCTACGGGAAATGATATATAGCAAAAATTTAAAAAAAAATTTCCGCGCGTGGTATTGGAAAAACCACAATTTTCTCGAAATTGTGCAAGTTTAACGAATTTTCTCAACGTTAAAAAACGTTCTTACCATAATCTCCCTATTTTTCCCATATTCTGTAATGTTTCAGCTTTAATTTTTAAAAAATTTCATCGCTCTACCTTATTTCTATCAAAAGTTCTTCGATTTTGTCTCCGATTTGGACGAAAGGTCACACTGTGCGCCGTCTCCAGACTCTGACTTTTCGCCTCATGCTTTCGAAACTTCCGTAACGTGAAAACTCAGCCCGTCTGAGTGCCTGTTCAATTGCTTGCGCGCTACACACAAGCGTACCTCTACTGTGTCTGTGTGAACTACCTGCTCGACTGATCGACGCCGACGCGTTCCTTCGATTTTTACGTTGCCGAAGTTTCGGAAGCATGAGTCAGAAAGTCGGAATCTGGAGACGGCGCGCATTTGAATCCCGGCACAGCGAGCGACGCGGCGATAACAGAACATACGGACAATAGGACGTCCTTATATTCAATCTAATCCTCTTTGCTTATATTAGGGTATGTATTCGGATAATGGGGGTACGGATACGGGAGTCTCTACTGTATTCAAAGAACAAGTAGACATAATTGAAATCGTAATTCTAATTGCAATATTTTGTAGGACTCAATATAAATAGTACCGTATACTCATCTTTTTTTATCGATGAATATGATCACTAACTAAAATAAATTCCTAATAAGATAAAAAAATGTTAACATCCCATTAAAAAGTGTTAAAAACGCGACTGAACATGTTGGTGAAAGTCCCATTTGGGGGTGAACGGAACCTTGAAGCAGGCCCTAGGATTCGGCAAGATCGCACATGTGGCGACCAGACCTTTGGGTTTCCCAGCCATCTGGAAACTATCGAAACGGTGTAGCTTCGAATAATTTTCTGCCAGGGCGGCGAAGACTTCGGTCACCGTGGCCAAGTGGTGCAATAAACACGGCCAGGTAACCCGACGCGCGTCGGCCAGCCAGACATATTGGCATGAAACCACTAACAAGTTAATTGCAGACCTTGTTTATTTTTCGTAATTGTTTCATGTAAATGACGCTAGCTGCTTCGTGTGGCGTTCTTCCGATTAAAAAAAGACTAATCTCAAGATAGAATTTGGACTGTGGATAGTGGATTTATTCAAAGTCTTCGAATAACGGCACAATCAATTTTCTACCGAAACCGAAATAATACCGGTATTCTTTCGGTTTTTCCAATGCTTAGGTTGTTCCAAATGAAAAAGGAAAACCCTCCGCGCGAAGGAACAAGCGCGAGTCCGAATTCACAGGCGAGGCCGTCATAAAACATTCAGCTAAAGACCTTCCAGATGTACCTCCCAACAAAGTGATTTTTAGCCAGCCGAAAGAAGCACAGCCGATGTAGCCAGATGTATTTGGACCTTTTATACCGTTAATGTACTAAACTTTATACCGTAGCTACCTGCAACCGAACATACTCTTTGGTTTCAAATCCTTGCTTTAGTTTATTAAAAGGAAGTAGACTCGTTTTCAGGATTGCAAGGGTGCGGGATTCGCCTCTTATTCTCATCTCTCGATAATAATACAAACACGGGGTTTTTCACTAGTCAAAAACGCTAGATAAAAGAACGATCTAGAACACTATCTGCCTCAAAAGTTCTATTTTTCCGTTTACGAGGCGTAATTGGCATTATTCGGCAGCATGTAGCTATGAAAATAGCTTGTATGCTCCCGAATAATGCAAATTACGGTGACGACTAATGCAAATTTCGCCTCGTAAACGGAAAATAGGACCTTTGAGGGAGATGGGGCCCTAGATCGATCTTTTATCTAGCGTTTTTAACTAGTGAGAAACCCCGTGTTTGTATTATTATCGAGAGATGAGAAGAGGCGAATCCCGCATCCTTGCAATCCTGGAAAAAGGCTATACGGGAACTGCAATTACTCGAATTAATATTCGGACGTTCTAAAAAAGACGAGAACTTTTTTAATACTGTACTAAACGATTTGAACTTTTTGGGGAGCTACAGCAATTAGTTTACTACAGGATGTGAAAAGAAATTTTTTCAAAAATTGCAATTGATCGGGATTGTATGAAAAAATACTAAGAGTTGCATTTTACAACTTTTTTATGTGAGCCCATATTGAAAAATTGAAAAATACGCTTTGTAGATCTGTGTCGACTAAACATATTTTGAAAATTTCGTCAAAATCGGTTGACGTTGCAATGAGCTACAAACGTTTAAAGATGGTAAAAATCGCAGATTTTCAGCCTACATCGAAGAATTCTTACATCTTTCAAGGCCTGTCGTTTTTTCCCGCATCAACCGATTTCGATGAAACTTTCACAGTGCACATTATTTACGCAGGCCTACAAAACGTACTTTTTAAATTTTCAATATAGGCCCGCGCGAAAAAGTTGTAAAATGTAACTTTTAGTATTTTCTCTGCAATTCCGACCAAATGCAATTTTTGAAAAAATTTCTTTTCACATCCTGCAGTAAACTAATTGTTCCAGCTCCCCCAAAAAATTCAAATCGTATAGTACAATATTTAAAAAGTTATCATCTTCTTTAGATCGTCCGAATATTAATTCGTGTAACTGTACGTATTAGGGGATAATTAATGTATTACTAGTTTATTGATTTATGTGTAGGTTTACTCTTAATGTAACTGTAAAGAAAATTACGGCAAGGGGGGAAGAACGTAACATTCAATTTGTACATATAGTTTCCATCTCTCTTGCGATCGATGCAGACAATTTTTATTTTGCACAAAGATCCGCAGTCTAGGAAAAATAATATAGATATAATAGAAATAAATAAAATTTAATATTTTTTTATATCGGGTTTATTATTTCGTTTTCATTCAGAATCGGTATTTGGAATTGTCGGTAAAAAGGAAGACTGCTACATATTTGTACAATGTGTAGAATCAGAAATTCATTTCACCGACATTACCAACATTACTGACATAACCTCACCGACGGTGCTGCCCTGTATAACGGCATCCGCCGTTCCACACAGACTCCACGAGCTGCCTTCCATCTGGACGGAAGAAGCTGCCCTCTAGATGCTGTGACGGCGGACTTTGTACACCTGTAATCGTTTTCGGAAGCCCACTGGCATGCAACTCCACACTCTTTCTAGATGTACTCCAACCATTGCTCCGAGCAGCCAATAAGCGGCGTCTGGAACCATACTGCCCTCCAAATTCACTCCACGCTCTGGACTATTCCTGGCAGTTCCAAACTGTGCTATCAGGGCAGTTACTGAATCTATCGAGCTATTGGTTGAATTTTAACGGCGGATGTTTTGAATAAATTTTATAAGATTTACTATCAAATACATTCACTCATTAGCGATATCGAATTATTAAAAATTATAAAAAAATTATTTTTATTATTATTAATTATTTAATTATTGTCTGGTATATTTACCCCAATTTACTCTTACTGTGCCTATAATACTAAGTGAGCACTGCAGTACAATGCTGTAAGAGTGAGTGAGAAATGAGATCTATACGTAGGCATAGACTATAGCCCGCAATCTAGACGTATAACCACTAAAACGAAATTTCAGTCGACTAAAAACTATCGACTAAATATTCGATAGTATGTAGTAACTAAATATCCTGATAACCAGGCCTGCCGAGGGATAATCCTACCTAGAGCTAAGAATTGGCCCGTTCCGAGCTGCGCTATTGTTCGAGTTGCTCAAGCCTGGGATTCTCCGCGCGTATTAGTAGCTATTTTTGCCGTCTAATAGCGGAGGGCAATAGCAGAAGGCAAATTGAAGGCAAATTGAAGGCAAATTGAAGGCAGCCGGCCGGCCGAAGCTGAATTTGTTTAAGAGGGCAGTACCGTCGAGTCGTACTGATGTGATGATGTGATTGGCGAATATAATAACAGATCTGGGCGACGCTGGCTCGAAAAACACATGTTGCTGCAAGTTGCAGCCATTTGCAGCCTGCAACTCATCCTTTGTCGGAGTGGATGACGTGGGGACTGGAACTGTCTTACTGAGTGTAATTGAGTGTTACTGAGCAAGAGAAGGTGAGAAGCAAAGAGGATTAGTCAGAATTAGTCCTCTTCAGTCCTCTTTGGTGAGAAGCAGCAACAGCAACATGTATTTTTCGAGCCAGCGTCGCCCAGGTCTGTATAATAAGACAATCCTCTTTTCAACCATTTTCAACCAAGAAGAAATGCGGTGAGAGCAGCACTGTACTCGAGCGATTCACGGGAGGAGTTACGAAGAAAAGCTGATCATCCAGAACCTGTTTATCAGATTTGTCCTGCAAATCATCTTCTGTGTTCGCGCAAGTCAAGGTTTGTAAAAATTTGACTAATAGTTGACTAATAAAGAAAAATAATCAAACTAAATGAAAAAATATAATATTTATTATTTCCTACTTCATTCATTTATTATCCCTTCTGATATTGAGTAGTCTGAATTTAAAATTATTAATATTTAAACATTAAAATAAGTGTATAGTAGTCATACAAAAAATATAAATTTTCTTTTCCGTCGAACGACACTTTTTTTCCATAAACACATTTCAATAAATTTCGAAATGTAATGAATTGAAATTGAACTGTAGAGAAAATGGTATGGCAATGCAATTTTTATAGTTTCCATCTCTTGCAATCTATGCAGACAATTTTTATTTCGCATAAAGATCCGCAGTCTAAGAAAAATAACATAAATATGAGAATAAGTAAAATTTGCATGTGCACAAAATGTGCATCTGTGCGTAGTGGCCCTGATAGCACAGTTTGGAACTGCCAGGAATAGTCCAGAGCGTGGAGTGAATTTGGAGGGCAGTATGGTTCCAGACGCCGCTTATTGGCTGCTCGGAGCAATGGTTGGAGTACATCTAGAAAGAGTGTGGAGTTGCATGCCAGTGGGCTTCCGAAAACGATTACAGGTGTACAAAGTCTGCCGTCACAGCATCTAGAGGGCAGCTTCTTCCTTCCAGATGGAAGGCAGCTCGTGGAGTCTGTGTGGAACGGCGGATGCCGTTATACAGGGCAGCACCGTCGGTGAGGTTATGTCAGTAATGTTGGTAATGTCGGTGAAATGAATTTCTACACATTGTACAAATATGTAGCAGTCTTCCTTTTTACCGACAATTCCAAATACCGATTCTGAATGAAAACGAAATAATAAACCCGATATAAAAAAATATTAAATTTTATTTATTTCTATTATATCTATATTATTTTTCCTAGACTGCGGATCTTTGTGCAAAATAAAAATTGTCTGCATCGATCGCAAGAGAGATGGAAACTATATGTACAAATTGAATGTTACGTTCTTCCCCCCTTGCCGTAATTTTCTTTACAGTTACATTAAGAGTAAACCTACACATAAATCAATAAACTAGTAATACATTAATTATCCCCTAATACGTACAGTTACACGAATTAATATTCGGACGATCTAAAGAAGATGATAACTTTTTAAATATTGTACTATACGATTTGAATTTTTTGGGGGAGCTGGAACAATTAGTTTACTGCAGGATGTGAAAAGAAATTTTTTCAAAAATTGCATTTGGTCGGAATTGCAGAGAAAATACTAAAAGTTACATTTTACAACTTTTTCGCGCGGGCCTATATTGAAAATTTAAAAAGTACGTTTTGTAGGCCTGCGTAAATAATGTGCACTGTGAAAGTTTCATCGAAATCGGTTGATGCGGGAAAAAACGACAGGCCTTGAAAGATGTAAGAATTCTTCGATGTAGGCTGAAAATCTGCGATTTTTACCATCTTTAAACGTTTGTAGCTCATTGCAACGTCAACCGATTTTGACGAAATGTTCAAAATATGTTTAGTCGACACAGATCTACAAAGCGTATTTTTCAATTTTTCAATATGGGCTCACATAAAAAAGTTGTAAAATGCAACTCTTAGTATTTTTTCATACAATCCCGATCAATTGCAATTTTTGAAAAAATTTCTTTTCACATCCTGTAGTAAACTAATTGCTGTAGCTCCCCAAAAAAGTTCAAATCGTTTAGTACAGTATTAAAAAAGTTCTCGTCTTTTTTAGAACGTCCGAATATTAATTCGAGTAATTGCAGTTCCCGTATAGCCTTTTTCCAGGATTGCAAGGATGCGGGATTCGCCTCTTCTCATCTCTCGATAATAATACAAACACGGGGTTTCTCACTAGTTAAAAACGCTAGATAAAAGATCGATCTAGGGCCCCATCTCCCTCAAAGGTCCTATTTTCCGTTTACGAGGCGAAATTTGCATTAGTCGTCACCGTAATTTGCATTATTCGGGAGCATACAAGCTATTTTCATAGCTACATGCTGCCGAATAATGCCAATTACGCCTCGTAAACGAAAAAATAGAACTTTTGAGGCAGATAGTGTTCTAGATCGTTCTTTTATCTAGCGTTTTTGACTAGTGAAAAACCCCGTGTTTGTATTATTATCGAGAGATGAGAATAAGAGGCGAATCCCGCACCCTTGCAATCCTGAAAACGAGTCTACTTCCTTTTAATAAACTAAAGCAAGGATTTGAAACCAAGGAGTATGTTCGGTTGCAGGTAGCTACGGTATAAAGTTTAGTACATTAACGGTATAAAAGGTCCAAATACATCTGGCTACATCGGCTGTGCTTCTTTCGGCTGGCTAAAAATCACTTTGTTGGGAGGTACATCTGGAAGGTCTTTAGCTGAATGTTTTATGACGGCCTCGCCTGTGAATTCGGACTCGCGCTTGTTCCTTCGCGCGGAGGGTTTTACGACGGAACATTAAGTGGCCTGTAGTTCCTATTTCATTTGGAACAACCTAAGCATTGGAAAAACCGAAAGAATACCGGTATTATTTCGGTTTCGGTAGAAAATTGATTGTGCCGTTATTCGAAGACTTTGAATAAATCCACTATCCACAGTCCAAATTCTATCTTGAGATTAGTCTTTTTTTAATCGGAAGAACGCCACACGAAGCAGCTAGCGTCATTTACATGAAACAATTACGAAAAATAAACAAGGTCTGCAATTAACTTGTTAGTGGTTTCATGCCAATATGTCTGGCTGGCCGACGCGCGTCGGGTTACCTGGCCGTGTTTATTGCACCACTTGGCTACGGTGACCGAAGTCTTCGCCGCCCTGGCAGAAAATTATTCGAAGCTACACCGTTTCGATAGTTTCCAGATGGCTGGGAAACCCAAAGGTCTGGTCGCCACATGTGCGATCTTGCCGAATCCTAGGGCCCGCTTCAAGCACTAGCTTAAAAGTTCCGTTCACCCCCAAATGGGACTTTCACCAACATGTTCAGTCGCGTTTTTAACACTTTTTAATGGGTTGTTAACATTTTTTTATCTTATTAGGAATTTATTTTAGTTAGTGATCATATTCATCGATAAAAAAAGATGAGTATACGGTACTATTTATATTGAGTCCTACAAAATATTGCAATTAGAATTACGATTTCAATTATGTCTACTTGTTCTTTGAATACAGTAGAGACTCCCGTATCCGTACCCCCATTATCCGAATACATACCCTAATATAAGCAAAGAGGATTAGATTGAATATAAGGACGTCCTATTGTCCGTATGTTCTGTTATCGCCGCGTCGCTCGCTGTGCCGGGATTCAAATGCGCGCCGTCTCCAGATTCCGACTTTCTGACTCATGCTTCCGAAACTTCGGCAACGTAAAAATCGAAGGAACGCGTCGGCGTCGATCAGTCGAGCAGGTAGTTCACACAGACAGAGTAGAGGTACGCTTGTGTGTAGCGCGCAAGCAATTGAACAGGCACTCAGACGGGCTGAGTTTTCACGTTACCGAAGTTTCGAAAGCATGAGGCGAAAAGTCAGA
The DNA here is from genome assembly GCF_051020765.1 of Lasioglossum baleicum. Classification (NCBI taxonomy): domain Eukaryota; kingdom Metazoa; phylum Arthropoda; class Insecta; order Hymenoptera; family Halictidae; genus Lasioglossum; species Lasioglossum baleicum. The sequence goes on from NC_134931.1 coordinate 415,831, forward strand.
GTCTGGAGACGGCGCACAGTGTGACCTTTCGTCCAAATCGGAGACAAAATCGAAGAACTTTTGATAGAAATAAGGTAGAGCGATGAAATTTTTTAAAAATTAAAGCTGAAACATTACAGAATATGGGAAAAATAGGGAGATTATGGTAAGAACGTTTTTTAACGTTGAGAAAATTCGTTAAACTTGCACAATTTCGAGAAAATTGTGGTTTTTCCAATACCACGCGCGGAAATTTTTTTTTTAATTTTTGCTATATATCATTTCCCGTAGATTTTTTCACGCCGATTTCAAATCTGGTCTCAAAATTTGTCTACGACCTCAGGATATTGCAAAATCGATTTCTTTAAATTCTACATGTTTAACGAATTTTCTCGGTTAAAAAACGTTCGTACCATAACTTCCCTATTTTTCCCATATTCTGCAAAGTTTCAGCTTTCATTTTAAAAAAATTTCATCGCTCTACCTCATTTCTATCGAAAGTTCTTTGATTTTGAATCGAGTCTGGGCCAAATTTTCCACTGTGCGCCGACGCGACGAAATCTCTCCGTATTTAATCATTGATTAAACACGTTTAATCAATCATAATGTATTAATATTGGATATCACTGTATTCGGGAAAGTCTACAGAATCTTTTGCCAGAAAGAACAATTCAATATCTTTTATAATAACATCACAATATTTGTTTGAAGTTGAAAAATATGTTTTTTTTTCAAAGCCTTGTTCCTGAAAAACTGTGCGTATAGGAAAAAAATTGAAAACAGATTCGGAATCAGCGCGAAAAACTCAGGCCAATAAGTCCTGGGTAGTTACCAAAACAACTCTGGATTTTCTGCACGAAATTACCTGAACCTTTTCCCGGAATGTTCGTTTGACAAGCAAATTTTCACATAATCATCCATTTCATTTCCAAAGTACAGTACCAGGACCTCGACCAACCGGCTTGATCGAGAGACAAACAGCCTGGACAAATTAAGGCCCGATGGATAATTGAGACCCGAGGGAAACCACGTCTTACCCTGCCATAGTCCGGCCACTCTAAGCGACCGTAATTATCCTTACGGGCACCGTCGCGTCGGTTCTTCCACGCCATAATTAATCCTCCGGCAACCCTGCCTCTCTTCCCAGTTTTCCCCGAAATTCTATACTCTATACAATTGTACTTGCAGCTATTCCTTCTGACGCGATAACGGTAACGTTAGCGTATCTGCTTTATAATATTTGTCATTGTTGTAATATCCTGCAATTTCTACCATCTTTAACCCTTAGCACTCCAGTGGTGACTCGAAATCACCACTAAAAATTGCTGTCCCATTATGCAAAATATTGTTTACATTGTTAAACATGTTGGTAGCTAATCAATTACTAAACCTTTAATTATTGTATGAGGTATTACGATCAATTTCATATCCATCAAATGAAAAGAATCGTATAGAACGAAATTATTCTACCTAGAACGAGATGTTTCATTTTCGAGTTAAAACAGCTCCGAAATTAAAACAGCTGCAAATGGTTAATTATTATAATTATCTTTTAAATTTTCAATATAGGCCCCACATAAAAAAGTTGTGAAGTGCAACATTTAGTACCTATTTTCTCTACAATTCCGGCCAACTGCAATTTCTGGAAAAATATCTTTAGGATGACGGGTAATTCAGTGTCTATGATGTTTCGCGTGGTTAACAGACAACGATATAGATATTTATTAAAACAATAACACGTAACAATAACAAAACAAAACAAGATGTAATAATAATAACAATAACGAGAAAACTAGATTATAAACGTTAATGACTATCGAGTACTAACAAAGTACAGAGATATAAATTAACGTAGCGCGGGCAACTCTAGAGCGATGCGTTCTCAACGAGTGCCACAAGCTTTTTTTCCACTGGTAAAAATCCTTTTTGGTGGGAGGATTAGCAACGTGAGAAAGACCGTTAAAATAAGGGGAGGAATTCTCCGTTCCTCAAGAGTAAGGAGAAAGTTTCCTTCCCCAAAACAATTCAAAGTCGTCGCTGCCAAGGACATTGCAACGGTTGAGTCAGGGTTCTGGTAATCGTCACTTTTACGACCGAACCCTCAATGCAACCGTCCACAGCGCGCACTTGAGAAGGATGAAATTTCCGCGTCCGGAAAGTCCCTCTTTCCAACGCGCCATGTCCACTACATATCTTTTCACATCGTGCAGTAAACTAATTTCTCCAACTTCTCACGAAAAGTCCAAATCCATATAGTCCAACATTAAAAAAGTTACAGTTACTCGAATTAATACAACCCCTGGCAGAAAGGTTCCGATCCGGAGGCATTGATACGGATTTTACAGAAAACTATAACTTTATGGAGTTGAAACTGATGGGAAATTAAAAGGGGCTTATTAAAGAATGAAGAACAACAAATTAACATAAGCTTCCATTTATTATAACAAAGAAACGAGAAAATAAACAAAATGTTACACGGAAAAAAGTTAATAGACCCATTAATAGATCTGCTGGAAGAAAGTTTCCCATTTGATTTACAGTCTCCGCAACACCAAATTTCTTCAACAATTACTGTTGGATGATTCTTATAGAGTTTTTTGCGCTGATTCCGAATTTGCCCTTAATTTTTCTCCTAGATACAAATTTCGGATCACGAATAATAGATACAAAATTTGTAATTAGTTACTCGAAGATATAGATACACAGGGGACCACCTGTAGCGGTATTTTCGAATACCTCGAAACCATTCTGCACTTCGCAATCATAACTTAAATTGTGTTTCTTTTTTTTCAATTACAAAAAGTGGACAGCGAAAGTCGACAGCGCGAACTGCATCAATTCTTTAAGTTGAAAATAAATGTAAACAATTAAAAAATGTTTTTGGTTAAACTTTTCATTAAAACTCGAAGCAATAAGTATTTACCGAACAAAACGATTATAGATGCGGGATTCGATTCGGGGCCAGAAGATTCCCAGCCGTATATATGTACTTGTTTTGTTAACGACTACCCAACCTCTAAAAAATTATAAAAAAATTAAGAACGGTTGCTTCAATAATATCCAAGTACTGAATTCTTATAAAACTGGAGTCTCTAACACTTCAATACAAAACATGCATTTTCTTGGAATTTTTGGAGGTTTTCAATTTTTTAAAACATGTTTCCGTAATCCGAAAAATCTGAAAAAAATACACATTAATAATCAGGATGAGACACAACTAACGTAACAATATAAATGTGGTCAACTGAAGACTTTGATGTATGTATATACATAAAATCGGCAATTTTATGTTTTCCGATTTGTTTAAAAATCGATTTTGCAACCAAAAATTTTGAAAAAAATCTCAGTAGTGTATGCTATTCGGTAGAATATTCATGAATTTTTTCATAATTTTCTGTTGAACATGACGTGACTAAAATAAATTTGGTTGGATACTTCTGACCATCTTTTCCGGCTATACCTTAAGAATCAACGAAACCATTATTTAAAAAATACAAAATATATTTCTTTTTACATCGTTAAAACCGATTTTTCAAAAAAAATTAGGCCTAATTTCTCTTCGATATCTCTTTTAGATCAAAAGTTATAGCAAAATGTGCGTCGCGCCGCGTGCTGTGCCCGAGATTCAAATGCGCGCCGTCTCCAGATTCCGACTTTTCGCCTCATGCTTCCGAAACTTCGGCAACGTGAAAATTGGTGAAAATCGAAGGAACGCGTCGCCGACGCGTTCGGTCGAGCAGGTAGTCACACGGACATGCTAGAGGTACGTTTGTGTGTAGCGCGCGTGCAATCGAACATGCACCAACACGGGCAAGCGCGGTCGACACCGCTCACGGATACGACGATACGTCAGGGAAGGGGAAACTGCCGTTCAGTTTTCAGCAGTTTTCAGTTATTCTCTCAACTCTCAACAGTTCTCAAGTTCTCGTTCGCTTAGCTCGGTCGTAATATCTGTGGTTGTCAGGAGGACGCCGCCGCATGTCACATTGTACTTTCACTTTCGAGATATTGTCGTTTAAAGTTTTGATCACTAATGCTTTGACAAGGACATTGGTTATAAATTGTATTATTTTTTCGAGCCTTTTGTATTGATTTTCGTTACGTTTTTTCTGGTAAATACCTAATCCTACACTATAAAGTTCAATAAATGCATAAACTGAAATTTTTTGAAATTGTGACATGCAGCGTTTTTCTTGACACAATCACAGATATATTTACATAGCTTCGCTCTGTGGTTACACGTTACACTCGCGAGTGCGGTCTGCGTTGCGGCATTTGACTATTTGACTATTTATTAGATTGACTTGCTTGGATTATGTGATTACGTGGATTACTTGGATTACGTGCACTACGTGGAAGGAAGGAAGAACGGAAGGTATTTGTACATATTTATATTGGTTGATCGGTTTCATTTTGCTCAAATGTCTCCCAGAATCTTCGCGTGAAAAAGCGTGAGAACGCTTGTCGGCACACCACGCGACAGTGCCATTTGCCATCACGTATGAGGTGCTACGGGGCGAGTATGTTCACTTCAATGTAGAGTCCAAAATAGTAAATTGTTTGTTTCTTTATCACTTTATCACTCTCTTTTCATTATCATTATTATCATTTATCACTTTAAACAAATCCAACACAATTCAGCTTTGGCCCATTCAGATTAGAATTAGCTTAGCAATATTCTAAATCGGCAAAATGATGGCTTAAACCAATTCAGTAAGGCAAGTATTTAATCTTCTTCACTTGCTTCTCATCATCGAATTTTTTTATTTCTGGTAGTACATTCTTTTGTTTGTAGTTCAACTTAATCGATTTTTTATAAATATCATTGCAATATTTGAATCAGTTAGGTATATTAGTTGATGAAAAACGTCAGAAGACCTTTTGTAATTGTAGCACCAGAAATTAGAAAATTCGTTGAGATGAGCAATAAGCGAAGAAGATTAAATACTCACCTTTACTCACTGTGTAATTGAAAATCTAATTTACAGAACAGAGGATAAATATAATGTGCTATCCAGGGAAGGAGTAGAAGGAAGCTGCGGCAACCGGGGAAGAGGAAGACCTCTAATTTTTCGCGTGGTACGTATATCTAATTATGCCATTCAACACACATGCATATATTGTACATTACTGATTTTCTTTGTATTTTTTAGGTATCCCACCTATGCCAGAACGTGCTACGGGCCACAAGTTTCGGGAAGCAGAGGCAACAACGTGTAATAATCACAATATACAGGGTGTTCCGTTTAAATACGAACACCTAAATATCTCTTCAGGTTATTGTGATGCAAAAAATATTTGTTACGTAATGCGCATGGTGTCAATGGACCAAATATCTGGCACACCGTGCACGTTACGTAACAAATATTTTTTGCATCACAATAACCTGAAGAGATATTTAGGTGTTCGTCCAATAATAAAGCATAGTAATAATAAAAAATTATAATATTTATTATATATATATATATATATTCCTTGTGTCATTGTCCATGTGTCTTTACCAACTCCCTGCGGCGTATTAAAAAATAAGAAAAAGTAAATTTTCTTTTCCCTTATACGACACTTTGTCTTTTTTTGCATGGGGACATTTTAATCTTAGCTTCCATCTCTTGCAATGGATGCAGAGAATTTTTATTTTGCACAAATTATTTTTTTTTTCGTTTTCTCTCGTTGCATATGACTGAATATTCATTCAAAAATCAGTATTGTCGGTAAAAAGGAAAACTGCTACATATTTGTACAATAGAAATCTACTTTATCGACATCTGCCACATTAGTGCGATCTGCCCTTACCGACGGCGCTGCCCTGTATAACGGCATTCGCCGCATTAATCAGTGCGACCGTGCTGCCATCTTGCGGGGAAGCGGAATCCAGGATAGAGTAGCGTTCCAGCTGGACTGCAGAAAGCTGCATTCCGCGTGGACTGGTTCCAGGTGGAGTCTACCTGTAATCGTTTTCGTCACTCCCCGTGGAGTCTGTTGTGCTATCAGGGGGGGAGCTGCCGCGCCTGCGCACGACCGTATGCGTTATTCCGAACGACACGCTGATCGTATCGATTGGTGTCGATCGATCTTCTTCCTCGTGCGCTCGATTACTTCGCTGCTGACATCTGCCACATCAGTGCGAACTACCCTCACCGACGATGCGGCCCTGTAAAACGATATTAGCCAATCAGATCAGTAGACGCGACGGTACTGCCCTCTTAAACAAATTCAGCTTCGGCCGGCTGGCTGCCTTCAATTTGCCTTCTGCTATTGCCCTCCGCAATTAGACGGCAAAAATAGCTACTAATACGCGCGGAGAATCCCAGGCAAAAATCGAGAATTTGGTTATCAGGGATAAATAGTAATTAGTCGATAGTTGAATTTAGTCGATAATGCCCATCACTAGCTCGTAGTGTTCCCCTGGACACAATCTTGGCACATGATGTCGTTGCCACAATCCGGGATATCGTGCCCAGATTAACGATCGGGTCGTTGTAAGATGGCAGCACATAGCCGCACTAACTCTTCCTTTTTACTTATTTTGTACGCATTCGAGGCGGGAAAATTAAATGATAGATTTTGTTTATTGTAGTATTTGTTGTAGTTTTCCTAGACTGCGGATCTTTATGCAAAATAAAAATTGTCTGCATCGATTGCAAGAGATAGAAACTAAATTGAATGTGACTCAGGGGAACGACCCACGGCCCACGAATATACCATCACTGGTCCCAAGTCCCAAAGAGTCCCAAACCTTCGCGGAAAAAACCGTTACGTTTATTACTCAGGTATAGATCGTGGGGGAGAAGTAAAAGAACGACTGGCGACGAGAGCCCTTGACGAAGGCTAAATAGGCATAGTGGCTCTGGAAGTCAATGCGAGCAGATCGAACTGCACAGCGTAGAACAGCTTAGTACCGAGTGGACTTTTCTTTTCGATATAGTTAGTTTAGGTTAGCTTAGTATCGTTAGATCTTAAATAAAGTATATTTAATTTTACGTTATCTTACCCGTGCAATCCTGGAAAAAGGAGATACTGGAACTGCAGTTACTCGAATTAATATTCGGACGTTCTAAAACAGACGAGAACTTTTTTAATATTGTACTAAACGATTTGAACTTTTTGGGGAGCTAGAGCAATTAGTTTACTACAGGATGTGAAAAGAAATTTTTTCAAAAATTGCAATTGATCGGAATTGTATGGAAAAATACTAAGAGTTGCATTTTACAACTTTTTTATGTGGGCCCATATTGAAAAATTGAAAAATACGCTTCGTAGATCTGTGTCGACTAAACATATTTTGAAAATTTCGTCAAAATCGGTTAACGTTGCAATGAGCTACGTTTAAAACGTTTAAAAATCGCAGATTTTCAGCCTATATCGAAGAATTCTTACATCTTTCAAGGCCTGTCGTGTTTTTCCCGCATCAACCGATTTCGATGAAACTTTCACAGTGCATATTATTTACGCAGGCCTAGAAAACGTACTTTTTAAATTTTCAATATAGGCCCGCACGAAAAAGTTGTAAAATGTAAGATTTAGTATTTTCTCTGTAATTCCGACCAAATGCAATTTTTGAAAAAATTTCTTTCCACATGATGTAGTAAACTAATTGCTCTAGCTCCCCAAAAAAGTTCGAATCGTATAGTACAATATTAAAAAAGTTATCATCTTTTTTAGATCGTCCGAATATTAATTCGTGTAACTGAACGTATTAGGGGATAATTAATGTATTACTAGTTTATTGATTTATGTGTAGGTTTACTCTTAATGTAACTGTAAAGATAATGGAACGGCGAGGGGGGAAGAAGTAACATAAGGAAGAGATAACAAAAAGGAAGAGAGTGCCCTGTATAACTCACGGCATTCGGCACATTAGTGCGACTGTGCTGTGCTAACAAATAAGATTGTCACGCCTTCCTTTTTAAATGAAATAAAATTTGATTCGTTTCTAATGAATATTTATGTGAGCATTATAAAATAAATGTAGCTTTTATATGACGAGAATTTTTTTTTTGCATAAAAAAGTAACATTCAATTTAGTTTCTATCTCTTGCAATCGATGCAGACAATTTTTATTTTGCATGAAGATCCGCAGTCTAGGAAAACTACTACAAATACTACAATAAACAAAATCTATCATTTAATTTTCCCGCCTCGAATGCGTACAAAATAAGTAAAAAGGAAGAGTTAGTGCGGCTATGTGCTGCCATCTTACAACGGCCCGATCGTTAATCTGGGCACGATATCCCGGATTGTGGCAACGACATCATGTGCCAAGATTGTGTCCAGGGGAACACTACGAGCCCACACCAGCCCACACCAGTGATGCCAGAATCGGGGACGCGAGGACGCTTCCCCTCCAGCACAGGTTCCCCCTCTCTGACGGACCGTCCTCGCCGTAGCTTCTGCTGCGCACGCGCTACACACGAACGTACTTCTACTCTGCCCGTGTGAGTGCATGCTCGATTGCACACGCGCTACACAAACAAGCGTACCTCTACCATGTCCGTGTGACTACCTGCTCGACCGAACGCGTCGGCGACGCGTTCCTTCGATTTTCACTTCACCAATTTTCATGTTGCCGAAGTTTCGGAAGCACGAGTCTGAAAGTCGGGATCTGAAGACGGCGCGCATTTGAATCCCGGGACGGCGCGGCGCGGCGCGGTGCACATTTTGCTATAACTTTTGATCTAAAAAAGATATCGAAGCGAAATTTGGACTAAATTTAAAAAAAAAAAACCGGGTTTAATGGTTAATCCTAAAATATGTTTTGTATTTCTTAAAAAATTTTTCTCGTTGATTTTTAAAGTTAAGGTAGTCCAGAAGGCCCCCAACACAAATTGATTTTTAGTCGAACCATGCTCAATAAACAATTACGAAAAAATTTATAAATATTAATTAAAATTAAATAAAAATTAAAATATTATAAATTATGCAGACATGTTTAAAAAAATTGAAAATCTCGAAACATTCGAAGAAAATGCATATTTCGTATTGAACTTTTCGAGATACCAGTTTTATAAAAATTCATTAGTCCGATATTATTGAAACAATTGTCCTTAATTTTTCTCAGAATTTTTTATAAATTGTATCGTTGTTAAAAAATCAAAATCAATTTTTTCGATATTTCTTTGTTGATGTATTATGTAATACTGAATATTTTTATAATCAGAAACATAATGTACAGACTTGATAATGCAATATAAAATATTTTATTTACGTTATATTTCAATATACATATGTGCATCACTCCTAACAATTTTGGTAATCACATAATTATTGTAACGACATTTTACATATATCAGGTCGTTAAGTATGAAACTAGACAAATAAAACACAAATTTCAAACACATTTGTCAAGTTTCATACATCTCCGGTTACGAAAATCGATTTTAAATGGTCCCTGCCTTTCTGTAACATAACAAAAAAAAAATAATTAGTTAAAGTCATGATTGCAAAGTATAGAATAAAATATTAATGTATAACTTTATAGTATAGTTTATACTTATCTTTTCTTTGAAGTCATTCACTTGAATCTGCTAATATTGATTTTACGTTGTCCAGAAAGTCCACTCCAGCTGACACACACGCGATTTTGAATGGGCCTCTGCCTTTCTATAGCATAAAAAACACATAGTTAAAGTTTTAATTATACAAAGTACACAATGAAATATTAATGTAATCATATACTTATCTTTTTTCTTTCAAGTCATTCTTGAATCTGCTAATATTGATTTTACGTTACCGCGATTTTAAATGGTCATCTGTCTTTCTACAACATAAAAAAAACACATAGTTAAAGTTATAAGTACAAAGTACTTACAGAATGAAATATTAATGTAACGATACACTTCGCTTTTCTTTGAAGTCATTCTTGAATCTGCTATTTCATTACCGCTGACACCCACGCGTTGCTATATTCAAAGAAAAAGTAGACCTAATTAAAATCGTAATTCTAATTGCAATCTTGTAGGACTCAATATAAATAGTAACGTATACTTACCTTTTTTCATCGATGAATATGGTCACTCACTAAAATAAATTCCTAATAAGATAAAAAAATGTTAAAAACCCATTAAAAAGTATTAAAAACGCGACAAAGAAACTGGAGGCTGTTTACTATAATAATAATAATAATAATAATAATAGTATTTTATTTCCCATTTCGGGGTACAAACGCGGACCTCCGCTCCGCTTACAAACTTCACCTTCCTTATCTCTTCATTCTTAACTTAAATTTACACTTAAACGCGAGAGAGAGAGAGAGCACACCGTTCACTCATTCCTCACACATTCTTCTTCACTCATTCACACACTCTGGACCCCCGGTTCCGCTGCTCATCCTTTCTCTCATCTCTTCCACTCTCTTCATCCATACTGGAGGCTGTTTACTATATGAACTAAACTATCGAACGATTAACGAAGAAAACACGACCTCACTAGTTCGTAAACGAGTGCAAAGTTAATTGTTTATAACTTTGCGAGGGCGATGAATTTTCATATAAATGCTTTCCCGACATAAGGGACAAATGTCTGTCATCGACAGACATAGTGCGACTAGACTCCTGTCTAGCTTTCAAGGATGTGCGCACCACACACATGGAATTTAATAGGCCAGCGCCTATTTTATTCCTTTTTCGAGATTTTATGTCGGGAAGCAAAGAGAAAATTCGCTCGGCCTCGGCATTCGAGTGCGGAAGACATCTGACCGTGTTTATTAGAGAAGTTAAAAGGGGGAAACGAAGAACATGATTCGGGTCTGTTTGGTTACAAATGTCTACCCACATATCGTCAAAAGACAGATTCGACCATTGGTCCCTCTGCGACCGGAAAGTGCCGTAGTACAAAAAGTCCCACTCTTTTTGTAGATCTACGGCACTCCAATTCCCTAATTTATTAGCGACAGCTACGAGATTTTGAAAAGTTAAATCTCTGTCGCTGTTGAATAGGGAATCGGGCGATTTGAAGACCGTCAATTGTCTGAGGAAAATATCGTCATGAGGAAGACGATTTCTCAGTTCATTGCATAAGGTCACATAAAACCTTAAGCAATTTTTCTTTAAGGTGGACACCTCAACTTCCGCCATTCCATCCCTAACTGCCTCTTCCAAATAATCGTGGCATCTGGAACCAAACTCCACTTGATCTAGTGGAACTTGATTTGATTCCAACGAGAAATCTATCGCCCTCACCTCGCTAAGCCAATCTAAAAGCGCTGGTTTTAAAAACCTTTTCAAAAAAAATCGAAGCAACCTTGCTGAAGACGGTTGTAACTCCTGCACCAACGTTTTCCTACTTTGGAAGGAGGCGTTAAAACTATTCATAGCATCAAGGACATTTTCCAAAAAGAAGAAATATCCTTTGATGTCATATCTGCTCAGGAGCGAAGAAAATCTCCTAGCAGCTGCCGAGCCTTCCGAAAAGCTGTACTCGTTGAAAAATTTGACTGAAACGTCCCAAGTTTCTAAAAATTGTACCACAGTCAGATGCCTAGAAAGCCAGCGTGTGTCCGATAATTTGAGAATTTTCAAAGGACAGTTCTCATAACTCTCCTGAAATTGGCGATAAATAGCAGTCCGTTTAGGGCTGCTATGTATAAACGAAGGGACGCCACGAAGCAATTCGTCACACTCCGTTGGAAGTGTAGCACAAGCAGCACTTGCTGCCAGTGCTGCAGAATGACACACGCATGGCATTGTAATGACATGGGGATTCTTCTCAAGCAACTTACTCTTGAACGAAGAAAATCTCCCTCTCAGGAGTGAAAAAGAATGTGTGAGGAATGAGTGAACGGTGTGCTCTCTCTCTCTCTCGCGTTTAAGTGTAAATTTAAGTTAAGAATGAAGAGATAAGGAAGGTGAAGTTTGTAAGCGGAGCGGAGGTCCGCGTTTGTACCCCGAAATGGGAAATAAAATACTATTATTATTATTATTATTATTATTATAGTAAACAGCCTCCAGTTTCTTTGTCGCGTTTTTAATACTTTTTAATGGGTTTTTAACATTTTTTTATCTTATTAGGAATTTATTTTAGTGAGTGACCATATTCATCGATGAAAAAAGGTAAGTATACGTTACTATTTATATTGAGTCCTACAAGATTGCAATTAGAATTACGATTTTAATTAGGTCTACTTTTTCTTTGAATATAGCAACGCGTGGGTGTCAGCGGTAATGAAATAGCAGATTCAAGAATGACTTCAAAGAAAAGCGAAGTGTATCGTTACATTAATATTTCATTCTGTAAGTACTTTGTACTTATAACTTTAACTATGTGTTTTTTTTATGTTGTAGAAAGACAGATGACCATTTAAAATCGCGGTAACGTAAAATCAATATTAGCAGATTCAAGAATGACTTGAAAGAAAAAAGATAAGTATATGATTACATTAATATTTCATTGTGTACTTTGTATAATTATAACTTTAACTATGTGTTTTTTATGCTATAGAAAGGCAGAGGCCCATTCAAAATCGCGTGTGTGTCAGCTGGAGTGGACTTTCTGGACAACGTAAAATCAATATTAGCAGATTCAAGTGAATGACTTCAAAGAAAAGATAAGTATAAACTATACTATAAAGTTATACATTAATATTTTATTCTATACTTTGCAATCATGACTTTAACTAATTATTTTTTTTTTGTTATGTTACAGAAAGGCAGGGACCATTTAAAATCGATTTTCGTAACCGGAGATGTATGAAACTTGACAAATGTGTTTGAAATTTGTGTTTTATTTGTCTAGTTTCATACTTAACGACCTGATATATGTAAAATGTCGTTACAATAATTATGTGATTACCAAAATTGTTAGGAGTGATGCACATATGTATATTGAAATATAACGTAAATAAAATATTTTATATTGCATTATCAAGTCTGTACATTATGTTTCTGATTATAAAAATATTCAGTATTACATAATACATCAACAAAGAAATATCGAAAAAATTGATTTTGATTTTTTAACAACGATACAATTTATAAAAAATTCTGAGAAAAATTAAGGACAATTGTTTCAATAATATCGGACTAATGAATTTTTATAAAACTGGTATCTCGAAAAGTTCAATACGAAATATGCATTTTCTTCGAATGTTTCGAGATTTTCAATTTTTTTAAACATGTCTGCATAATTTATAATATTTTAATTTTTATTTAATTTTAATTAATATTTATAAATTTTTTCGTAATTGTTTATTGAGCATGGTTCGACTAAAAATCAATTTGTGTTGGGGGCCTTCTGGACTACCTTAACTTTAAAAATCAACGAGAAAAATTTTTTAAGAAATACAAAACAAATTTTAGGATTAACCATTAAACCCGGTTTTTTTTTAGATCAAAAGTTATAGCAAAATGTGCACCGCGCCGCGCCGCGCCGTCCCGGGATTCAAATGCGCGCCGTCTTCAGATCCCGACTTTCAGACTCGTGCTTCCGAAACTTCGGCAACATGAAAATTGGTGAAGTGAAAATCGAAGGAACGCGTCGCCGACGCGTTCGGTCGAGCAGGTAGTCACACGGACATGGTAGAGGTACGCTTGTTTGTGTAGCGCGTGTGCAATCGAGCATGCACTCCTTAGACCATATATACCAATAGACCCGGCATAGGTATAGTATGTGTATAGGAAAACCGAGAGTACAGCTCGGAAAAGATAAAGGACGGTGTGACGTCACAAGATAAGTTTTAAGCAGTCTTAAGATAATTTCAAAATGGCTGAAACGGCAGACCGACGCCGACACTACGCCATCATACACTTGCTCCGTGTAAATTTTGTGTAGCAAGCTGGTAGCAATACATCGATGGCAAGAAATAGAAATTAAATTGAATGTTATTTCTTCCCTGAATGATTGTAATAGAGCAGAAATCATGTATTGACATTTTCAATTTTTCAACGAATTTGAATTTCATCTACTCAATTTTTTTGTAAATGCATAAAGATCCGTAGTCTAGCAATGCAATAACTAATCACAAGCGAGGTAAATGTAAATTGTGTAAAACTAGCAGTACTACCTTAAAATGTTGTAAATGTGATCAATTTATATGTAAAAAAACCATTTTGTAACCTGCATAATATGTCTTCAGAATCAAATATCGCGCGATTCCTAAAATAGTTAATATATATAATACTATTATTACTTTATATCTTAATAAAACATACAGAATAAACGTCTGTATCTCAAATACAGTTTATAATAGATAATTTCATGATACAATGTCAAATTCTTTGAAATTATCCTGTCCATTCTTCCTGCGTACTGGGTATGTGCATGTACATGGCGCACCCGGTGATCCCCCTCACCCCCCACATAAGCCAAGCGTAGGCACTGTCGATGAGCATAGCTTATACATCTTTCGAGAACGTGACGTCACACCGTCTTCATCTTTTCCGAGGGCCAAATTATCTGCGCCGGGTCTATAGGTATATATGGTCTAAGATGCACTCACACGGGCAGAGTAGAAGTACGTTCGTGTGTAGCGCGTGCGCAGCAGAAGCTACGGCGAGGACGGTCCGTCAGAGAGGGGGAACCTGTGCTGGAGGGGAAGCGTCCTCGCGTCCCCGATTCTGGCATCACTGGCCCACGCCCCACACGCAGTGATGCCAGAATCATGGGTCGTGGGTTTTTTCCCCTCCGCTCGCTCAGCCGACTCGATCCCCCACTCTAACGCACCGTCGTCGCCAGGTTGCTTCTACTGCGCACGCGCTACACGAACGTATCTCTACTCTGTCCGTGTGAGTGCCTGTTCGATTGCACGCGCGCTACACACACCAGCGTACCTCTACTCTGTCCGTGTGCGCTGCTTGTGCGCTTGCGCCAGCCACAATCTATTTTTAGCATTCTCCATCCACATCCACGCCTGCTTGACGGAAACGAAACTGAATCTGAAATTCGGCCGTCGAGCCGTCGAGCGTATCAATCGCAATCTGGAGCTAGCCTTCGAGTCCCCGCGTGCAGCGAGTTTTATTTTTATTTTTCATTACTTTTTTAATTACATTTTTTAACCTTCCAAAAAATTTAAATATATATTATATGTATATTCGTAAGTTTGAACCCTTTATCTCAACCAGGAGGGTAGTGAAAGGGTAAAAACTAATTATTGGTTTTTCCCACATTTTCCCTATTTAATGGTATACTTAAAAATTCTAGAAAAATTCTACAAAATTGTAGATATTATTCCCTATGATTGTGAATTTTTTCAGATTTTTTGCAAATAGTAAGTATGAAAAATCGTATAGCCGGATATAAGATGGTCAAAAGAGCTCATCCAAATTAATTTTTAATCACACGTTCAATAAAAATCACATGTTCAATAAAAAATTACGAAAAAATTCATGAACATTCTGCCTAATAGCATACACGCGATTGAGACCAATTTCAAACTTTTTGGTTGTAAATAGCCAATGGGTATAGCCGGATAAGATAGTCAAAAATGCCCTTGAACCGAATTTTATCGACGATGTGCCATTCGATAGAACACAAAGAAAAAACATACTGTGCAAAATTTCAACCCTGTATTTCGATCGGGAGGGTAGTTATGGGGTAAAATCGAAAAATCAGTTTTGGGCCTATTTTCCCTAGTTAATGACGTTTAGAAATTCTGAAAAACATCTGACACATGTCAAGAGAACCCAAATACATACTTTGCAATTAGTTTCAGATTTTTAAAAGGGAAATCCTGCTTGTAAAAAATCAAAAACCTCATAAAAATCGAAAAAATGCAGATTTCACATGGAAGTTCTAGAGTGTCCACATTTATATTTTTACAGTAGCAGTATATTGTTATAAGTATTGTTCATGAATTTTTTCAGATTTTTCGGTTTGGTGCGCCGTTGTTAAAAAAAATAAAAACCGATTTTTTCGACGTTTTTTCCGCGAAGAACTAAGCTAACCTTAAAATTGTTACGTTCTATTTATTCTGTAAGTCTATCAGGCTCTGATAAACCTTGAGCATTCTACAGAAGTAATTAAAAAATGAAATCAACTTAATTAATATTTCTACAGTATAGACATTACATCTAGAAATATAAATCACGTTTCCAACAATTCAGTTGGCTCAGTGCGTTAGGCGTTCGATTGTGGACCGGCCTATGCTAGGTTCGCGCCCGTCGTAGATGTATTTTTTTTTATTTCATCTCAATTCTCTTCTTTTTTTATATCTAACTTCACACTAGTCAAGGATATTTTTGTAGAATTCTTTTAAAAGCAATATTAAGAAATTTAAAAAGTATTTTAAGGTAAAATACACCAAATATAGTAGTTGTGTCTAACAGAGTCGTAAGGCGAGTAAAGAAAAGAAAAGGTAAACGTATAAAGGTGAACAAAGGTAAAAGTTAATGAAACATCAAAAGTTTGTCATTCTAAATATGCTTTTATAGATCCGTTAGTTTATTGACAAGTATCGGAACATCTGCTTTCACTGTGAAATATTTCATTAGCAACCCTGAGTGGTACATACACAACAATTGCTGTTCCGCATAAGAGACGAGGTACCAAATTGAATGCCTCAAAAGAAGTAAATAACAATAGAACCATTTCTACAACTTGAATTTCTTTCTTTTCTCTATAACAAAGTATTTAAAACTCGAAGGCACATAAATGGAATTACTGCTGAAAATGTCGAGTACTGCCAGAAGTTCCTCCAATTTTCAACATAAATAAATCTTTCAATTCATCGATAAAATAAAATATGCTTTACAGAAAACACGATAAAATGAAACTGAGATAATTACGATCCGCACAAGCTATGTATGTATTATAATTTTTTTGCGAATTTCACCTTAAAATATTTTTTTTGAATATGTAGATATTGCTTCTAAAAGAAATCTACAAACACACCATTGATTATTATATAGTCAGACATAAAAAAAAAGAATTAATCAAGTAAAAAAAATGTATACCTATGCCGGGAGCGAACCTAGTATAAGCAGTCAACAGTCGAACGCCTAACGCGCTTTTTTTTTTAAACATGTTTATTGAATATATTAGTACAATCAGAGTTAACAGGAGTCAACAAAAATAATAAAAATCTCCACACAGTATTGCTATGTTAAGCTGATTGTTCGCTCGCGTGCGAATCTCGGTGCTTCACAAATCTTTGGACGGTGGAAGAATAAATAGGAACTGGGTAACGGTTGGATTACTTGTAAGCTGAGGCGCCTTAAGGGATAATGGAAGGGAGAATGGGGAAAAAGTTTTATTAAAAAAAAACCCCTTAACAGTCTTTGGTATAGGATGTTTGCTTAAGTACTACTTAGGGACTAACTTATTACTAACAACGATATATACATATTGTATACATATAATATTAGGTAGCTATCGTGCCACGGTACAATATGATGATGTTGAGTTTTACATGAAGATCTCTCAAGTCATTTAAGTGGCCCTAGTGTGATGTTGGGCACTATAATTTTCCGCTCGAGTAGCTCTCGCATGTGAGTGTCATTTGGTGAGAGCCACCAGCATTTTTTTTTTATCTAGTCGATGAAAATCTTGATGATCTTTCCTAGGTATGAACGCCTAACGCACTGAGCCAACTGAATTGTTGGAAACGTGATTTATATTTCTAGATGTAATGTCTATACTGTAGAAATATTAATTAAGTTGATTTCATTTTTTAATTACTTCTGTAGAATGCTCAAGGTTTATCAGAGCCTGATAGACTTACAGAATAAATAGAACGTAACAATTTTAAGGTTAGCTTAGTTCTTCGCGGAAAAAACGTCGAAAAAATCGGTTTTTATTTTTTTTAACAACAGCGCACCAAACCGAAAAATCTGAAAAATTCATGAACAATACTTATAACAATATACTGCTACTGTAAAAATATAAATGTGGACACTCTAGAACTTCCATGTGAAATCTGCATTTTTTCAATTTTTTTGAGGTTTTTGATTTTTTTACAAGCAGGATATTTCCCTTTTAAAAATCTGAAACTAATTGCAAAGTATGTATTTGGGTTCTTGACATGTGTCAGATTTTTTCATAATTTCTAAACGTCATTAACTAGGGAAAATAGGCCAAAAACTGATTTTTCGATTTTACCCCATAACTACCCTCCCGATCGAGATACAGATGTTTTTTCCTGGTGTTATATCGAATGGGACATCGTCGATAAAATTCGGTTCAAGGGCATTTTTGACTATCTTATCCGGCTATACCCATATTGGCTATTTACAACCAAAAAGTTTGAAATTGGTCTCAATCGCGTGTATGCTATTAGGCAGAATGTTCATGAATTTTTTCGTAATTTTTTATTGAACATGGTGTGATTAAAAATTAATTTGGATGAGCACTTTTGACCATCTTATATCCGGCTATACGATTTTTCATACTTACTATTTGTAAAAAATCTGAAAAAATTCACAATCATAAGGAATAATATCAACAATTTTGTAGAATTTTTCTAGAATTTTTAAGTATACCATTAAATAGGGAAAATGTGGGAAAAACCAATAATTAGTTTTTACCCTTTCACTACCCTCCTGGTTGAGATAAAGGGTTCAAACTTACGAATATATATATAATATATATTTAAATTTTTTGGAAGGTTAAAAAATATAATTAAAAAAGTAATGAAAAATAAAAATAAAACTCGCTGCACGCGGGGACTCGAAGGCTAGCTCCAGATTGCGATTGATACGCTCGACGCGACGGCTCGACGGCCGAATTTCAGAATCAGTTTCGTTTCCGTCAAGCAGGCGTGGATGTGGATGGAGAGTGCTAAAAATAGATTGTGGCTGGCGCAAGCGCACAAGCAGTGCACACGGACAGAGTAGAGGTACGCTGGTGTGTGTAGCGCGCGTGCAATCGAACAGGCACTCACACGGACAGAGTAGAGATACGTTCGTGTAGCGCGTGCGCAGTAGGAGCAACCTGGCGACGACGGTGCGTCAGAGTGGGGGGTCGAGTCGGCTGAGCGAGCGGAGGGGAAAAAACCCACGACCCATGATTCTGGCATCACTGCCCACACGCGCATTTGTGGCTTCGACCCGGTTGGTTGGCTGGGTATACACATAAATGCCTGTTCATGTTCATAATAAGACGTAATTATACACAAATTGAATTGCTGGTTGATTCGCGCATTTAGTATATAAATATACATATACATATATGTTTTGCATCACTTATTGTTTATCATTTTTAATATTATTGTTCGATTGAGAGAATAAAATTGAATTAGTTATATTGTAGGTTAAGTGAACCCCGCCACTCGCGCATATTTACAATAATAACGACTAAAAGATAAACCAAGTATTTTTTTAGAACAATATAGACGAAAAGTCTGTCGAATCAGTTTACAATCTTTATGCTATTTTATTAAAATCAATAAGGTTCTGCAATGGCAGAAATAATATTAAGCGCTGGTGAAAAAACTTTTATTCTTCATGGTGTAGATGTAAGTATTTCACAAACTTGTAATGAAACGATGTGTATGACAGTATTGTTTTATAACTATTAGGCAGACTCTAGGAACGATGGCAGAAGACGATGCGAATATCGTACCATGGAAATCGAAACTAAATTAATGCCGCAGACTCATGGCTCCGCAAGATTACGTATTGGAAATACCGATATACTTGTCGGTATTAAAGTAGAACTCGATACTCCGAATGCTGATACACCGGATCAAGGAAAGTTAGAATTTTTTGTTGATTGGTATGTAGCGTCGTCGTAAGTTCTGTTAGATTATTTTGTACATTTTAAAATGTTGAATAATCAACCATAAAATTTTGTTTATAGCTCTGCCAATGCAACGCCAGCGTTCGAAGGAAAGGGTGGCGATGATTTGGCAACTGAAATAAGTAATACTCTTGCAGTGGCTTATCAAACTCGCAATGCTTTCGATTTAAGAACGCTATGTATTTTACCTGGCAAGAAATGTTGGAAAATTTATATCGACATATTGGTAAGTTGATATGGTTGTCGAAACTCAAAACAAAAATGTTTTTACATAATATGGCTTCAATACGTACGATACAGGTTCTCCAGTGTGGTGGAAATTTGTTCGACGCGATAGGAGCTGCGGTCAAAGCTGCATTATATAGTACAGAAATTCCAAAAATTATAGCAGCCACGCTTGACGGCGGAGAACCAGATATTCAATTGTCAGACGATGCTTACGACTGTATTCGGTTAAACACGAGTAACTGCCCGGTTATTGTAACATTGTGCAAAGTACATACATTACATATTATTTTTCACATTATTCATTATTTAATCTTGTAACGCTAATCGACAGTTGACTTATTGTAGATCGGAGAAAATTATGTAGTTGACCCAACTTTGGAAGAAGAAATATGCAGTGCGAGCAATATAGTTATGTCTGTATTACCAAGTGGTAAAATTTCATCAATAGTTAAATTGGGTTATGGTAGCATTCAACCCAGTACTTTCAATAAAATGTTAAAGGTAAAGTAATTATACCTTATTTATGAAAAAAGCTATACACATGAACTATTTCTAACAAAAATATTTTTAGATGGGCCAAAATATAGGGTTACAGTTGAACGAAGGCATAATGAAAGCATTGAAGAAAGAGAAGCGACTTGGTTCAAAAAAAGAAGTATTCGGTTTTCTTAGATGAAATGTGCTAATCGCCTATATCTTGCATATAAATATATTGTATTTTATTCAATCACAATCTGTCTATTAATCTTCATTAAATTCCATTCCCTATGCATACCTTCTCATTTACATATTATTTGTAAAACGAATCGAAAAATATTACAACACTTGAAAACTTTATAATTATAAATAAAAGATCAAGAACTACAAAGGTGCAGTTATTTAGTTTTAACTCCGAGTATATGCAATCTTGTTTTTGTGAGGTAGGAGGTCTTTTTATGCGGTTGCATTAATTACAGAAGTATATTTATGGGCTAATTAAATACAATTTATGCAACATTTATATCGGTGACTTTTCAAAACCGTTAGTAGCATATTCATTTGGCTTTCTAATACTAAAAGCAGGATAGCCTGGATCACCTGGTAATACGGTAGGACGTGATTTCATTACTCTCCAACCGGATACACGTTGCCAAGTCTGTAAAAATAATATTCAGAACAATATACGATAATAATAGTGTCAAAGTTATTAAACAGGGTTTACATACCATTCTGTTATACTTCAACTGATACCATGCCATATAGATTAATGGTACAGCAACTGCCAATCTTCCTAGTACACCGCGTATAACATAAGCAGGATTCTTACCCTGTGTAATTAAATACGAAAGCAAAACATACATGTTTTAAAAGAAAATAGGATAATTAACAACATATATATCTGTAAGAATTTTTCTGAGTTTACCACAACAGGAGCTAATGATCTTTCTAGAAGATTCATAGGTGCTTTATACAATCTTCTAAGCGGATTATAAAGGTCTTTGTAAATTTCAGGTGTCATTAGTGGTTCTTCGTGTGCAAGCTGCTGACTTTTGAGGAATTTTGCTCTCCATGCTCGTTCATCATCCGTCATACCAATTAAACGTTCTCTTTCTCTGGCCATACGGCCTCCGATGGATATCGCGTTATTATTATTGTTATGATGTCCCCCCATTGTGACCAGGATTATCAACTAAAACTATAAAATAATTAATTGGTATTTAATTTCCTGCTATCCTTTACAAAAACAAATTCAATTTTTTACAATAAACAATATACACACACACACACACACACACACACATGTACACAAAATATAATGTACAGGTCAATATAATAATGTTATTATAATAATGTATATTACAAGTCAGTAATAATGTAATTTAGGTATGCGATCAAACACAATAAAAGTACACGTTGAAAATATTGTATTATAGTGAATGAGATGAGAGATGTGTTGAGACTCACATTGAAATTGATTAAAAAGAAACTATTCGTTTTATTAATTATAATATTACGTCACACACCGTATTTACAAAGTGTTACAAAGCTAGCGATAGCACGAACTATTACCGTATCAACTTCGTCGAGCATGCGTATTAGAAGTCAACTATATACATTCGATACGTACCCACCAACGTTTTTTTATAATAAAATTGAATATTTGATTTCAAATCTTTTACATAGACATATATGATTGTATGACAACCTAAATAACTGCACCTAACTTACACTGACTTACACTTTACCAGTGTAAAGTGTAAGTAAGTAGTCAGATGAGGGGAGTCACGGTGAAATGATGTACCCCTTCTCTGATGACAGGGAATGAGTGGGGCGAATGGGAGACACGTTGCACGTGCGCGATGGGGACCGTGGAGTGTGCGCCTGCGCAAGGTGCTGGAATAGAATAGTGGATGGGGTAAGGAGGAGAGTACGGGAGCTCCGTTGGGGTTGAAGTTGAAACTTGGATTTTTCGCATTTTCTCGCCGAAATCCACAGGATTACATAAGAAGGAGGCAAAAGTTTCTGATTACCGGAGGTGAAGTTTAACTAAGCTCTGTTATGAAATAAACACTGTTCGCGCGAGAGGTAATGGGTAAGTAATTAACGCTTTAATACAGTAGACTCTTCAACGCAACTAACTTTATTGCCGGTGGAATGCGCGGAATCTATTTATTTACGCACGCCGAACCACAGAGTAATTTCAATCATGACCACTTCCTGACTTCCCGCGGACTGGACTGGCAAACCTTATAAATACATAGTGGAATTATTTTTATCACTGAATACTAGAATAATGCGCACCACGATGTATTTTCTTTTTTTTCTTCCTCGTCTAAAAAATTATTAGAGTTACACAATGTCATAACCACCTTTCACTTCATTGTACTTGTTTGCATTGCTTACCTATACCATCAATATTTAGATCTGCAATTTGTTCTGTACTATATACTACATGTAATTCTTGTAATTCTGTTCTATTCACTGTCATTCAATTGAAACAAAAAGAAACAGCTTTTTGTGTAAAATTTCGTGAAAGGCAAGTACGGTAATGCTCGCTTTGCAAAATCTGTTTATGTTTGCACTAGTTTCGAACTGTCAGCGGAGCCTTAATTATTTCAATAGACAAGCAAAGAGACTAAATAAAACTATTAGCAGAAAGGAGAGAGTGTACTGTAATGTACCTATATGTATGTACATCATTCTCTTACTGTTTTGAATTGTGCTCAAGTCAACTCCTGGATGAGAAGTGCTACTCTGTAACGCAAGAATTTGGCTCCGGATCATAAACTTTGCAAAGTGAGTACTATTGTATATCGTTTGAATATTCTGCGTGATATAAACTTACAAATCTGTTCAGCTATTACAAATGGATTGGTCGATGCTTTTCGCTTAATATCGTATATAATTCTACGCAACCTGCATTCTATGTTAAACATTTCTCTTTCTCCTATTTTTAACAATAAATTGTACCTTTCGTCCCAAAAGTATGGTATCATATGCTTCTCAAAGTCATGGAGCATTTCTTTTAACATCTAGAAGCATGGTACACTTGGAATATTATACATATCTCGCAAACTTGCGCATGTACCAATCTTACCAAATAAAATAGCCATGTTAAAGGCATCCTATCCAATTGCTCTTTTATACTTTCCAACTTATTAAAAGATAACGTTTCTATGAAATAGCTTGCTACATTAGCCCACTTTTGATTATCTCTCAATTTCTGAAAATGCAATAGTGCCATAAAAATTGTTATTTATTATGTTTATTAAACAAATTTTTTAAAGACCTTCATGAGACGTATAATGTATTTTATGCGACCATTTTTTTGTAGAATCTCCTTCTCTTGATAAAAGAAAGATTGTCTCCAGTGAAGATTATCATTGCTCCCATTAATAGTATTTTTTGGTACAGATACTGCGAACCATTCTTTATTGTTATACTGAAAAAAGAAATGTATATGTAGTAAATGTGTGTAGGCTGTATCAAAAGTACATATGAAAATAAAATGCACGTAAAAACCTTTTGTATTTCCTTGAAGTTTACAGGAGAATCAACAATTATTTCTGTATCAAAGTTCAATGCAGGAACTATGTCGATATGAATTTGTTCGCCCTGACGTCGTAGATGCTCTAATTCTAGCGTAAAAGCAGGACCACCTTTCCTTATGGTGATCAACCGGATCTTAGAATCATATTCCAGTGGTAATTTGCTCCGAATGCTACATTCTAAAACTCCTTCTACCCAGCTACGAAAACGGTGGGGATGAAGATAACCATCGACTATAAGACTATTTAATTTTCTGGAAGATAACAAAATAAAAAAAGAAACGATGATTTTAAAAATGTCGCTTGGTGCGATAACAAGGTATGTGTTGAAAATACTCGGAAAATTTCAAACTAGAACTTTGGATATCGTGGCAACAGTCTCGAGAGAAATGGTTTCGTGAAAAACCATATCTATGAAGAAAAACATGTATTTCCTATCAAAGACGAAATATTAGTTGATTCACTAAAATATCGCCCGTTACGGTATGATTGCATGTTGTAGGTCACGAATCGGGGAACCTACTGTCGAAAATGTACTGAAGGGGGTTTGTCACCGGAGAGAATTGTTCTTCTCCGCTGATCGGAGCTAGGCGGCGGCGCTCTGCCGATCTCTTCGGAATCGTGGCAACGCGGCGCGGCGCCACGATTGGATCGTTCGGCAATTGTTCGCGGGAATCTGTTTGAAAAATCGGTGTGATCATGGTTTGATTGACTAATCGGTTTGAAAAACAGATTGCAATAACGGCGTCGCTCAACGGTCGCTCGCCGACTATGTACTTACATTGTAGCCAGGGGCGGTCGCTCGCCGCCTACAGTATATAAATAAATACATACATAGTTCGATATTAGAGTTACATCAAAATCAAAGACAACGCGTGTAGAAAATACGATCATTTGACATAGAAAAATGTACACTTGAAAAGATATTCTAAAATATTTCCTTACTTCTTTTCTATTGCCGACATATTGTATTTTGTGGCAGGTGTATTGTAGGACTTGCTTATTTCAATTTTGACAAACGCTGGTTGAGTAAAGCTAAGCTGTAAAAATGCATGTAACGCACGTATGTATAGCCTCATAATATATAATGTATATTGGTTAAAATAAATTTTAATTCGAATAAATTGTACCAATATTATACTTACATGTATGTTATTAGGGTGGACAGTACATTTAGATAAGTTCAAAATAATATTTAGATCGAATTCATTTGGTTTACTTATCTTTGTACCCTTGTAAAAGCTACCACAAAAAACAATTTTATTGTATAGTCTTTCAAATAAAGGATCCTGTCTCTTCATCCTGTCAATCAAATCGTTGACTACCTGTTGTATCATAATGTAAGAATAAATAAAGACTTTTTATCATGCAATTTGGTACAGCAATCTTCAAAACGGTGCTTCGTCAAACTCTGGAGTTTCGCGAGTCAAAGTGAAAATTCGGACGAATTTTCAAAATAAAAAAATCTGGAAAGTTAAAACTTCGAAATAGTTCGTATTCATAATAATTTTGCTTGTAGCAGGAGTTCCCCAAGAAACAATTCTCCGAGTTGACAAAGACTCGGTTTGATCAAAGACCACTGATCTGTGTTGTGGTAATTATTCAAACATATACCTGGTCCAAAAGAATTCGCGTTTCGGCTACTTCGTCCATTTGAAGCTTTATGAACTTACTATGTACCAGTTGCAGTACCTTATCATTAGAAAGATGGTCTTTCAACCTGTTCTCGTCCATCTATATTATTATAGTTTTATATTATAATTTTTTAAAAAATTATTCCATTATTTAAACTTCAAATAAAATTCATATAGTTTTCCATTTTATTTTTCATTAAATCAAATAATTCGTACTCTCGAAAAGTCTATTTACTTCGTGTACTAAAGAACAATTTTAAAAGCCACGCGCTTCTGTAATATATTGGTGGGAGGGAAAATAGTAAATGGAAATCTTAGAGAACGTTTTCTCCTGGTTTCCCTAAGGCCTAAGGATTCCACAGGAAGAAGTGGGCCTTTCCTCCTGGTGCGAAATACAGCAAATGAAGAACTAGAAGTATAGGACTTTCTTTCAAAAATAGCAAAGAAGTCACGCCTGCATCGCAAGCCTTGACGAAGTTAAATTCGTGTTGATCTTGACCTCAACGATAAAGCTGTATGTATATACTATCATCATCGTTCACTTACCACTGCTGCCTAAGAATGCACTGGAATGCACACACATCGATTGTCAATATGCAACTGACTATGACGTCCGTTTAGTCCCGTGGAGTGTAGAGTAGAGTAGGAGTAGGAGTGTGGACGTGTGGACACTGTGGACCAGGACCAGACCACAGTTGCCAGATCAGGGGAACTGACTGGAACTGGAGGTGGAGGTGGAACAGTGGAAAAAGTTCTTCCGAGTTTCCGATAGGGACTCAGGGACTGAACGGTGGAATAGGATAGTGGAAGTGGATAAGGTGGAGAGCCTGGAGAGGGAAATGAAGTTGAAACCAACTTCATTCTGGCCACACTGGGCCGGACCGGGCACCGGGCGGGCCGTGGAGGAAATGGAGGAATAGCATGGACATAGGAATCCATGAGGAATAGCGTTGTAGAAGAGGGCGGGTAGAGTGGGAGAGAGACTCTGCGAATCGTGGGACGATCCCCACCGTTGACTCGGCCGATTCAGAGCAAAAAAAATGTTTAACGAAAAGAAAACATTATTTTTCTAAAAATGTTTATTATTTCATAGTACACACCTATATGTAGAAAGGTAAATAGGCATCGAAAAGAAATTGATTTTGATTTTCTTTTAACGATAATGCAATTTATAAGAAATTCTGATAAAAATTAAGAACAATGATATCTAATATGTACGTATACCATTCATATCTGTTGTTTGCGAAAAGTAATACCGACATAATAATTCACTTGGACGATTCAGTGAAATCTAAAATTTTCGCGCAGGCCATTCGTAATCTTCGTAACGTGTTATCACCGATGTCGGCGGTTTTTTTTAAAAGGTCATTCAATTCGTCGCATAGTTTGTTCGCCTGTTCATCTAGGATACCTGACGATGGCTGATTTTCGACGGAACTCTGGCTCGAATCGGTATCGAATCGCGCGAGTTTCTCGTCCCTTTGCGACTCCTCGTACTGATAACAAGCGTGGCGAACAGTTTCTGAACGTCTGGCCACGTGTTGCAAATAAAGTCGCACGTCCGAAAAGTCAAGGAGCTCGTAGTAGCACGTGCCGGACAGATAAGCCGGCAGAGAATCGGTCAGTGATGGCTTTCTTGTAACTGCTGTCGCCATTTTGGTAACGAGATCCTCGTTCGGACACACGTGAGCCACGTAATCGAAAGACTCCAATGCTTCCTGTCGCACCCATGGATTATTATCATCCAAAAGCTGACAATTTAACTCTGCCAAAGCATTCGCCGTTTTAGAGCCGCAATCGCCAAAGGATTTCACGTTGTCCTTTAGATAATGCGATGCAGTCGCCTTCACATGCGATGGCAAACACAAAAGCGACGTTAACATTGCCTCTAGAATCTGAAATCATCGGACATTTTTCACCACTGGATCTTGACATTTATTTATTAGCAACTTGTGTAATCTGAATAATTAATTGGTCGAGTTAATCGTAGAGATAAAAAGTCGCAATACCGTATAGAAAATGTCATCTTGAATATTTTCGGGCTGCGTAGCGTTAAACAGTTTCCACACGAATTCCGACACTATGTCCAGTTGTCTGTCCTCGAAAATCTCGATTGTGCTCGAAATGCAATTCCATATTTGCGAAAGTATGTCCGCGGTGTTTTCTTCGCCGGTGTAATTCAGTTTCTCGATTAGATGTAACAGCGTCGTCTTACAGATGGGAAAGAAAACAAAAAGTAGTGACCGCAGCGAACATCGAGAGCGCAAGATAACATCGTCGCGGTCGGTACAGTGGCCGAGAATCTCTCGCATTTGAACAACATTTGAAAAACCAAAACTATGTTTCAATTTTCGTTTGTCCGCCACCGTATTCCAGCCGACACGACTTACAATGCGATTCCAATTTTGCATCGTGGGTTGCCGTTGCAATTCTAGAAAAGCTTCTGGGATTTCATTGAGTACGCAGGCCAAACGTTTCTGCAGAAACGATGTCGTTTTCGGTGGTAAGAAACAC
The DNA here is from genome assembly GCF_051020765.1 of Lasioglossum baleicum. Taxonomy (NCBI): domain Eukaryota; kingdom Metazoa; phylum Arthropoda; class Insecta; order Hymenoptera; family Halictidae; genus Lasioglossum; species Lasioglossum baleicum. Next base: position 443,879 of record NC_134931.1, read on the forward strand.
GCAACAGCAGTCCAGCATGGATTCTCAAGATCATCGAACTCCGTTATAATAGAGTGCTTTGTCTCCTCGGAGAGTAGACTGTACAATCTTCCAATTAAGTTCTCCAGAATAACTACTTCGAAACTGTTGCGTCGCTGTATCAACGCTGCGTAGACTTTCAGCAAATATTTTACGTGGTTCGCGCATAATTCTGAAGAACCAAGTCTGTAAATAATGTTACTTGTTGCAACAGAATCGCAATAGGTACTGAACGCGACATCCGACGACTGTTTCACATCAATCGGAATAAAAGGACAGACCCCCATTTTTCGATACTGGAATTATACAAACCGTGCTACGAAACACCAAATGTCCGCGCTAAGAAGAGCACTCCAAAGTCGATCGCTGAACACGTGCTTCAATAAAATTAACTCGACAGCGTAAAAACCATCCGGTGGAATCCGACTGATTAAACAGCAAATTAGGACTTGCGTGGTTTCGTACAATGTGGCCGATCTTGGCTTTTCTCCAATATCGTGACCACCGAGCAACTTTATGTCACCCGTACAAATTTCCTCCTGTACTTTTAAAACGTATAATCAAAATATATATGTATAGTCATATTTCTTAAGACGTTTATACATATAACAATTGTATAACAATCGATTAGCAGCTTCCCTGTAAATATACTTACTGTCAGAAATACTTGTCAATGCGACATCGATAATCGACTCTGCGCCCAGCGTCCATTCGCAGTGTTGTTCGTAGGGCGTGCTTACCAATTTTTTCATAATACTAATTACATGCAAATGGTAACTCAGTTTGTCGAAAGTCTTTTGATCGTTGTATTCGAGAAATACCTACAAGTTTTACAAATGAGTGTTCAATCTTGCAGAACGAGAGAGAGACAAAATCCTTGTAGTCGAGAAATTGTATTAATTATATTATTAGATACATATGTACCTGCTTGAAATTAGAGTGTTCAAAAATGGTATTCAACAATGGCTCGATGCTTCTTGCAACGTGAGCATTTATTAATTCGATTATCTTATCAGAAGTCTGATATTTTTTTCTCAAACAGGAAGGGTTGTATCTAACGAGGTAGAATAGCAGAAATGCTACAGGTTAATAAAGACGACATTAAGTAAATATTTAACGTAATCGCATATGTACCTATGCATTTGTAGAAGGAGTTCGACCACGCACAGAAGCGTTTCATTGCTTATACTGGAACAATAGGCTGCCAGCAATTTGTCCAAAATATTTAACGAATGGCCAATCACCTTTATCTTTCTTTCGTCAATATTATCGAGGGAATTCTAAATCGACGAATATTAATTATCCGAAAAAATTACGTGAACATTTCTGTGTTTAATGTTTCTTTAATACATATATATGTACTTCGCATGCTGTGCGTATCTTACATGCATATTTGCATATGCTTCGTATACATATGTACACGAGACAGCTATGTTTCTTATGTATGTATTTACGTGCACGAACCTGTCCTGACTCTAGTGATCATTTATCAATTGTCACGTACCTGAAGTGAAAAAAGCATCGACGTGACGTCTTTCGATAACTGTTCAAGGTGCAGCACGATGTTCGCTGGATTCACTCGTTTTGTAACTTGTTGGTGTGTTATCGCTAGCTTACCGAACATTTTCGACGTTACAACGAACGTCTTCAGATCCAATGCATTCGCAATGCTGACCAAACCTCCAATTCTACCAATCACTACATTGAAAATACACGAAAAAGGTAGACATACGCGGTACTGGAAATGTTTATCAATTTCTATTATAGAATAAGTCTTTTATTATTTTTTTCTCCATGAATGTTAATTATATTTTTATCGGCAGGTTCGTATCGATACGCGACGTTTCAATGGAAAATGTAACGTGAAGCAGAAGCCAAGCTTTACATCTGCATCCGAACGAGAATTTGACGTCGCGTAAGCTGATTAATATTTTCATACACGTATTGGACACACGCGATAAGGATAAAAATGGCTCGGGTTAAAGAATCGTTAAGATGTAATAGGATCGCTCACCTTTCACCAGCAACTCCGTTTCCGATTCCGTATCCGTGTCGAAAACGATTACACCTTCTAAAGTGGCCAGGAATAGATTCAAGATCGTCTTCGCCTTACGAAAGAGATTCGTTAATTTTTCCGATACGCCCTCGAACAAAGTTCCGTAGAATTCCGTGCTGCAAAAGAAAATTCTCCTTTTCTGTCACGTACGGAGATATCGATTCATCCGGTCGTCGAGTATTAATCGGACTTTCAATCAAGTATTTCTCTGTACGTGGATTTTACCTTGCACGACAGTGTTTGAAGATCAATTCAATTGTAGCGGATGCATCCTCCAGTAGGAATTGCAAATTAACCGCGGACGTTTTAGGAAGTTTCGAAACACGTTCCATCGACTTCTCCCACAGGATTAACAATTCACAGGAGATGGACAACTGTCGCTTTATATTATCTACAGCATCTTTGTCGGTGCTTATCAATTCGCCAATTTGTTCCAGCGCCTTTGAGAAAATTAACGTAAATACATAAATACATACTTGCATTTGCGTATACGTATATAACGATGTCCGAGTGTACCACGCTCTTCCTCGCACAACCTTAAAATAATTTTATGGTAGATTACCTCGGACAATAGACGGTGCCCAACGGGGAGCGTTTCTTTGAAGATTTTTTCATCCAGCGAATTGTCTGGACAAGAGGACAAGCATTCTTGCAGTGTCTGTTGCAGGAGTTTCCCATCGAACGTCTGACTCGAGTTTTCCAATGCATCGTGATTATGATAACGTTAAGAAAATTTCACACAACCGATGTCAGATTAAGCTGATTATAAATTATTAAATCAGTGTGAGAATTGAACGGAGAAAACATTTTTCAATTCATTTTATGCAATTAATTTTAAGCGATCATTTGTTTAACAATAAGATGTCATTGTAAATATCGTTAATGGTACTATTAAATCATTAGAAAAAAATACCTGCTCCATTAATGTATATGGATTAGTATTCAAAGAAAATAATGTAAAATTGATTGTAAAGGATATTTTTATCTTCGACGAATAGTCTACATTTTCATCGACTGTTTCATCGTCGGAAAATGAATCCTCCAGCAAACAGGTGAACGAGCTTTCACTGTCCATTTTCTGTAGGTTGTAACAAATGCATATTAATATAAAACACTCGGTATTATTCCGTAAAGACAAAGTGGAAGAAAAAACTTGACACATAATTTTCGGTGTGTAAACGGTTAAATTCATAGAACAAATCGGTGCGGGAAAGCGATTTATTCCTATTACGAAATGGATATTCGAGTGCTCTGGAATCGAAAATTCTAGCATGGTATAACATAGATGGGGCGAAGTAATTTCTAAGCCCGTTTCTCGTGTCACAAACAAATTGACGGTCTAGCAATCGGCCCGATCGCGGAACGAGGCCTCGAAAATTTCTTGGCAAGCAACGGGAGCTCGAACTTTCTTGTCCCGATCGAGCGCACGATAGACACCCGAAACGTTTCTCCGAAAGCGGGCCAGGGATGAGCAAACTCCCCATCAAATCATGAAATTGCAAAGGCAATCCTAATGAGGATTACCTTACCTTACAATTACTAAATAAAATCATTCATTTCTCGCTAATATTGTTTAATTTCAAATAAAGCTGTTTGTAATTCAGAATTGGCCTCATTTCCATTACTAGATGAACTAGAAGCATCAATAAATACAGATAATAATCATTAGGATGATTCTTTTTCGCTGTAAATCCTGGGGGAGGGAGCGAAAGGGGGATTACATCGATAATCTCGAGAACGAGGCGAACGAAATACAATATAATGACTGTTATATCAGAACTAATTGAAAAGTTTCATCGAACCCCTGCTTCGATGGATACGACGACCCTCATCGAAGGATTCGATGGACAAGTTATCCGCCGGTTTCCCGAACCCGACACGTCCAAGTCACCGATAAGAGGGGCAATTAGGGCTGGAAGCGCTAATGGGCGGGCTCTCTTAATTTTCGGTAGTTCGACGTGGCCGAGTTCCGGGGCGAAACTTTCCCCGTTTAAATCCTCGCCGCGCCGCGCGCCGCACCGGCTTCGCCAGAGAGTGACTCTGCGCGGACGAAGGAACGAGCAAGAAAGAGACGAACGAGAGAAGCGGATTCGAATAATCGGCGATGCCATGGTAACACCGGACAACAACCTGTCAGATGATAGGTAAAGTTTTGATCAATAATACCTGGTGACTGCCAGCTGAATTCAAATTCGACCCTACCCGAATGACATGTTTTTGTGAAATCGAACACCTCCGTTCGAGCCGAAACACGCACGTCACGCCTCCGCTCCGAGGCGTTATCGAGCTCTAGTTTCTATTTTCTGTTTTCTTTTCGTGGCTCGGTTCGACGAGACATTGGCATCGTTATGGCCAAAAGAAATTCCGAGGAGGACAGAAATCCGACTCGTTCACGAGAAATTTCCTATCGCTTACATACACGCGTTGTTCCTTGCTTTTAGACTTTCGACTTCGGGCACTTAATTCGATCAAATAGGACGTATTTCCTTTTCGTTACACGTTCCGATTTAAATGGTCTACCTTTTATATGAAATAAGTACAATTAGTTTAGGTAAGATTTAATATTACATGTTGGTACTTTGAGGCGCTTGGTTCGACCAAGTGATAGATTTCAAGTGTTCACCCCGGCCTCGCTTATGACAGTGTAGGTGAGTGGGTTCGACTACCTTGTCGGCGAGGTTTCATAAAATGTATAGAATGTACATACATATGTGTATGCACGAACGAAAGTAACGATATAGCTGGTAGAGTAGTGGTGGTATCGGACATCGTTTAAATTAAAGGGAGCAATACATCGTTTAACTACCCCGCTCGGTGGGTGAGGGTGGAAACAACGGCGTGTAGGTGGCTGACAGTACGCACGAGCACCGATTGTTAGTAGTAGGGACGCAACACGATGGTGGATCGGTGAAATGGCAGTGGTGGTGAACGATCGTGTCAGAGGGCAATGGATGAAGTTAGTCAGTCGGCGTTCGCTTGCGCTGCCACCGCGATGGAAGTCGATCCATCGCGTCGCGTCCGGTGCTTTTGCTTCTCGAGTCCTCTATGCTAATCGCGATCTATCTCTGATCGATCCTATCAAGCAAACAGATCAAACAGATCGGATTAATTGCATTTTCTACATTACTTTTTCCGTACTTTACGCGACTGCGATTTTTCAAAACACATAACCGAGAACGGGAGTTGGCTACTCTGTTCGATGTAACTGACGCGACTAGCGAGAATAAAATTCGTCTAGAATGTAGTCTTGATGGGTCTATTCTAGAATCGGAATGTCAGGACCCGGGAAATCGGCAAGACCAGTCCGGCAATTGTCTTTGCAACCACCTGCACCCCCCCGACAACAAATCAGAAGACAACGGTCAGCGGAGGATGACAAATCGTTGCAGATCTGCGCGAGTCCTCTTGCACGTGGGAAACATGGCACCGGTAAACTTGGTTTCGAGAGACCTAAGGTACGATAGAAAATATTTGTATATGTGTATTAACTCCTCGACATCATACCATACACTATACATAAACTTTATACGATTCCTTGCATCGCACCATATTACCAGTACATAGACTACGGATAGCACAGCGCTGTACAGAGTGTACAGTATTCTCTCCGTAACTGTCGGAACGATCTCTACCGTAACTGTGAAAATGTTCCGGCCGTGAAAGGAGGACGGCGAATGGAAAAGAAAGAGAGGCAGAGTCTTCTCGCTACAAAGAGTAGCGGATATAGTAGCTCTTCCGTAATTGTCGCTCGACAAACCCGCGACGATTCGACCATTACGGAGAGAATATTGTAATTATGCAGTGCAGTGTACGACTTACGGGTAAGTATTATACTTAAACCGCCGCCGCTGTACATACAAACAGAAAAGTCAACAGTCGAATAATTTCCGTACAAGTTTGATTGATGGCTGTTCTTTAGGTGCGCGTGGCCTGGACCGAAAATCACCGGAAGAATGAGAAAGAGCTCGAGCAAGTGGAAGTGGTGGCTCGTCAGATCCCTGGACGTACCAGGCCATCGACTGGAAAGTCCAGGGGCTACGTCGGCATCGAGAAGCCACCTATCCTCTGTTCCAGGCAAGAACTAGCGGAACGATTGCGGCTAGCTTGGAAGCATCGCGAAGAGAACAAAACCAACATTAACATTGTCTTGGCTCATGGCACCGTGGAAGAAAGATGCGACTCGGAGATGTCCAGCTACGTGTCCATCACCGCGCCGCCATCGCCGTTGCAAAGAAATGACGGGGATCAAGCGAAAATACCTCCTTCCAACAAATGTCCCGTAACACGCGATAAACAGCCTCGGCGATTGGAAGCTCGAACAAGTTTCAACGATGTCTACGGGAAAAAAAGAGACGAAAACGTTACGACCAAGTCGGGCACGGTTCTGATGAGAGATAATAATCTGTCGATAGATAAACTCGAAGAAGAATTATCGGATTTCACGAATGTTTACGACGAAATGCAAAAGGTTACAATGGAAAGAGGAAATGAAATTTCAGAGGGACCGAGGGAAACTGATTCGGGTGAAATGCAGGAAGATGTAAGTAAATACATAAATGTAATGCAATAAAGATGACGCGAGTCTAACTAACATAAGTCATAATAATAAATCATAAATCAGAGCGCAAGCACGCGAAATGTTGTATCCATCGACTTTGCGAATCAATGCACGTTCTTTCTTTAAATTGAAGCTGATGTCAGGACGTTCGATCATCGATGACTGTACTTCCGGCCCCTCCGATATCAAGAAAAAAGAATCGATGGCTACCGATTTTTCCTCAATATCACCATCGGCTAAAATCGGGGCTGCGCCGACAGCTGGTGCAAAAACATCGAAGAATGATTTCTCGTCTGCGAAGGAGAAACGGGCTAGTTTTCACAGTGGCGCGAACAGGGCGTTCCTCGATCCAATAAGATCCGAGTACAAGTGGAATTCGATGGTGGAGAAGACCGCGCTTTCCGTTAAAACGGAAATGGATGCACCGAGTCCGGGCCCGGGCCCGGTAACAACAGATAACGCGCAAAGCGATGCCAGCTCGACAATTGAGAAAACTGCACGTGCTAAAACTGTAATCGACAATAAAGATCCGCCGGTAGACGATCAAATGATACAGAAGACAAACGATGCTGATCAACTTATTGTTTCGACGATTAAGAAAATAATTGTAGCGGATACGACGCCGGTGGAACATAAAGATGGTTCCGCGATCGAGGAAGATACGTTGACTAGGCAAACGTCGGAAGCTATTAGGTTGGTGCGAAAATAATCGATAATGAACGGTTGCGACAAAACGCAGACCACAAATTGAAACCGCAATTCTTTTTGCACGAACCTAATATGTAGATGCAGTTCGGTGAACGAGAAACACGCGGTATCGAGGAAAATGGAAAATCAAAAGATCGATCAAAAGTCGAGAAGAACCAGCTCGGCTCCGCCGCAAAGACACCTCGGAAATCTTTCGAGCAATCGATTGCAGGTGAACATCGTGATCGACACGCCGAGCTCGCTGGTTCCAGGAAAGCGCAACGAGAAAGAAAACGATAAAGATAACATACCTGAAGGAGATACAGCTTCAACAAAGGTATAATTGTTCTTTAGAAAGTCTGCCGCGAACGTAAATAACAAGTTACAATACCGTTTAGAGATACCGAAGATACCGTCTAATCGACTTTTTTATTTTCATTATCGTTTTCTCCTATTTTTTTCTTTTTCAAGTCAAACAGGTTGCAAATCTTTAAATGAAATTTAATAAATACTAAATGCTAAATGAAGAATTGAAATGGGAATGTGACTAGGTATCGTCGCAACGGCCGGTAATAAGATCGGCGCCTTTGAAGAGGCGTTCGAGAAGCGTAAAGAAGCGCTTTTGCGGCGCGGGATTCTGCAAAAATGACCAAGAGGGGAAACCACGAAACCGATCGACTGGTCGAGGGAAAAATCCAAGCGACGGCAGAACCATCGATATCGTTACAATGGTGTCTCTTGTCAGCTCAGCGGATAGCGATAGCGATACCGAGAATTCGCCCAGGGATGATAAATTGATCGACGAGTTACGAAGCAAACTACCCACCACGTCAATCATCAAAACGTCGATGAATACAGCCTCGAGAATCACTGGGAAGTCCATTAAGTCAGGTACAATGCGGACGATACCTTTCCACTTGCACCTAAATGAGAATTTCTTTTTCTGCACTTTATAGGTTTACATGTTCGATCGGCTTGAAACTAGGTCGAACTTAACCAATTCTTTGTACGATGGAAATGGTTTGATTAAAAAATGAAAGACAGATTTATGTTTAGAATATTTATTTAAGAATGCCTTCTTAATTCCGAGATCATATATTTGTAGTAGCATTTATTCGAAGATATTGAAAGCGGGTGGTGTTGGACCAACGTGTTGAAGGATAATTAATCTAACCGCGAGAACAAGTACCAACATTTAAACCGGGAATATCGTGCAGGAATTTAATGGTACGCACACGCGTGCAGGAATAGTCGTGTAATGATAATTGAACCGAGTTAATTAGAAGTGACGCAAGGCACGCGAGCTGCGCATGCCACGAATTATTTCGAAATATCCATCGTTGTCATTCCTCGTAGTTCTGTAAGCGCGAGAAAAAGTTCCGTGTACGAAGAACAACGAGCACTTCATATCCATTAGCCTCGCGAGCTTTTACACGATCCCATTCAGCTTGAAAGTTGAAAGACACCGCTCGAAAAATTCTGATAGTTCGGTGTACGACTATGGAAATACTCTCTCGCTTCCTATCAAAAGTTTCCACTTGTCAAACTTTTTCATGCATTCGTAACAAAAATCAGCACGCGACAATTTGAAACGGTCCACTGACTAAAAGAAATTCATTTGGTTGGTCCGTAAAAGATATTATCATATAATACATATCAATTATGTAACTAATTGTCTGTTTCTATCGCATTTTAGGCACGCGTTTCGCCCTCGATCTCGATCAAAATCTTTCCTATTATCGCCGAGACCGTTCTACCTCCCTTATTTATATCCTCACACCTCAGGAAATACTTCTCGCGAGAAATGCAAACTATGGCTAGAATCTGGAAATTCCTGATCGTATCACTTATGCTATACATACATACAGACCTTTGAACACTCTGCATGATTTCTACCTTTCGCGCATATACAGGGTGAGTCGGTAATTGCAGGTTATAACAATCCTCGAAAAATTGCCGAGAGGAAAGTAACGATACTCTTCGAAACGATTACACATCCTAAAATAATTGTACAGTATTTAAAAGTTAGTTATATGTACATTGAAAAAATTCTTTCGGACAATTGCAGACTCGGTGACGATCGAGTGCCGTGTTGCTCTGCCTTGTATAGTATGTATTGTGTAGCAATGCTAATTAAGGAGAAGTTCTATCGCGCAATGTCATGAAACTCGTAAAGACAATAGGATTGAACACGTTAAATCGACCAAACTTCTTTTTCTTCTTCTTCTTTATGTAGATTACATCACTGACCCTGAATCGAAATATTTCATTGAAACTCGCGCCGCGTAATCGACCTGCAATAATGAATCAACAATAAAAGAAATAGAGGGTGTACGTATCACCCTCTCGTTGTGTCTTTCGGTCGGTCGTTTTGTTTCGAACAGCTGCCGACACAAATGATCGAACTTCATTATAGGAACGCGAACTCGTGGCGAATAGACAGGAGGAAAAAATAGTTCTTAGAAAATATTAATAGGCTGATTTAGTACTGTGAAACACCGAATCGATGACACGAGGATATCGTTTGGCCCAGTTTTCGGTAAACGGTGTTGTGATTGCTGGCTCACTAAATCAGGTTACTTGGTAAACATACGTATCGTGACTATAAAATTCTAGGGCTGATATTACCTTGATTCGACCGAATCGATACTCAACGGTACCATATAAAAATTCGATCGAGTGATCTGTTTCAAATGGAACCCCTGATTGCTACAATATTTCCATGCGGCGACGTATACATATAGCTTCATAGAAGCTCGTATACATACATATAGTATGTACATGTATATGTATATGTATATTAATATTAATATTAATCCTATCTAAAAGACTATCTTTCGCATTGCCCTCGATCAGCAAGTATATAATAAAAAAATTGGTCCGCGGATTTTCTGCATTTATTGCAAAGTAGATGGGTAGATGAAATATAAAAGAATTCCAAGGTATTAGAAGAATGTAAGAGTACAGGCACGTTATACTCGAAGAATTTAATCTGCTAACGAGTGGTGCTGGTGGCATAGTTTCGTTTCAGAGGGATTCGTTCGAGGAGGATCCACCAAAAGAGCAACAACCCCTCGCGAAGGAGGAGAAAAAAACCACGCAACCCCGGCTCGCGATCGTTAGCCACCGTGGAAACGGTGGTTGCTCGTCGACCGAGGAAACACCGCCTTGGAGAACAGACATTCCTGGATTGGCCCTGCCTGTCCTTGCATTGATTCACGATGTCGTCGAGGAGACCCACGACATCCCGTTGACTGACCGCGAAAAGAGATGCCTGGCTGTGCCTATTGGTGATTTACACGACAAAAAGCGAAAACTTCTGAAGACGCGTAGCACCCCGTCACGATTGTGAGTATGAAAACGCATACGCGCGACGCGACGCGACGAACGATATCGATGCAACGAACAATAGAACGATAAGAAATATACGATGATTTAAGACTTAAGAGAACCAAATAGAATGGTACGAACCTGATCGAAATTTATTAATAGTTTTCATAATGTACGTGGTCTTTCTTTAGTCAAGGACCGCGAAACACGACCGAACGATGAGAAATCGTTTCTTCGATTAGTTCGAGCAATCTTGAATTAGGGCGACTGCAATGCACTTTGTGTATATTTTTATAGATTCGTGTTTCGTTCGTAGGATAGGATTTTATACATAGATACATATTGTGATTCCGTTACAGAGAAATGGAGAAACAAATGATGTCGCCGAAAATTAAAGTACAGGAATCGCCGAGTATCGTTTCACAGAAAATAGAAACGTTTACACAACACGCGAAAACCTCTTCTGTGAATAATTCTTCAACAAATGTATGAGAAATATCTTATTTAACCCTCGAACGGCGCGGCGGGCCATTTTTATATGTAACTGATACAAACCGCGGGTAGAGGCGATGATTTAACGTGTATACATAGATAATTAAGTTGAAAAAGGGGAATAACGCGCGTATTTTATTTTACGCGTGTCATTAGACAGAGATAGAAATCGGTGAAACCGCCGCGCCGTCGGAGGGTTAACGAGAACAAGTTCCGCGCAAAATTGCCATTAGATACATAATTGTTGAAACTTGTAGGTGAAACAGATATTTGCGGCAGCTTCGAGAGAAACTGCTCAACAAGTACAGCTGACACCCACGGAACCACAGTTTCAAACGAATAAAGAGAAAGAATGTTGGCACCTTTACAAAAAAATGTGTGATAAAGGCGTCTGCGTGTCCTTCGACACTGTTCTAAGGTTTGAATACGAATAAATGACGTTCGAAACGAAATAACAATATGTTAAACGAGCAACGGCTACCGAAAGCTGTGCACTTTCAGTGAAATGTATAGAAATGTGTTTTATCTTTCAGAGGAATGCTTACACCTACAGAATATCGATTGAGGCAGAAAAAATTGTTTCAGGACTGATAATAGCAGAACAGGAAATCGTCCGAAGATTACTTTATCTAATACTTGTACAATTCTTATAATGGTGCATACGTAATTAAATTATGACTTTTGCTAGATTTATTTAAACGCTTCGAGCAGTACGAGCACATACATATATATGTACGTAAAATGAATATTATATATCGAAGTACAATAATGTTTAAAAGAAGACGAAGAAGAAGATGGTAATCAATATCAAAATCGAATAGCGATCTCAGCTCGTAGAGAGAGGGAGAGAGAGAGAGAGAGAGAGAGAGAGAAAGAGGGAGAGACACAGTCCAGAGTCCAGTATTGTATTTTCAGATTTTAGATACGATGAGTCGTATAGGGCACACGAAAAGACTTTACCTCTTTAACGAACGGAATATCCGAATTAGTTGTAACGAGTTTTAGAACATACATATACCTAATATACATATTGACTGCCTATTTTTTAGACCATTTACCGACACAAATCTACTACAGTATCATAGAAGTTGATCTAGTTTTACGAAGAGACAACATTTATAAATTTACAAGTTTATAGATTCAATCTTGATAGACGTTGCTGTGTGTTAATTATTGCACAATTTGAAATTATGAGAATCGAACAAAAGATTGTGAATATTTCAAATGAAACCAATTACTGTACCATTCTCATATGTATGCAAAGTTTTATATGCCGTTTATATGACCTATTTGTTTGTATGGCAAATGTATGGTTTAATAAAACACTTAAATTGTTGTTACCAACGCCTGCTATTTATTATAATATCATGCTTGCGTAGTCCTTTTATTCATTTCACGGCTGACAATGCAATGTTTATTCGCATTCAAATATTTCTCTCTTGTTCGTTTTGTTAAATGTTATAATTAGATTGATTCGTCATCGTATTCCCATTAATTTGAAAAAAAAAGTACATATTACGAAATGCTACGGGGTCTATAGGTATGAAGGTACATCGCTGCTCGGTTTGCCAAGTGACAAATATTGGTTAGTGTTTTTTAAAGTACACGCAATCACGTGATGGTGGTTTGGGATAAGCCGATGGCAGGATGACCTGCACTCATAACATTCTTGTGTTGTCATGACATAAACGATTAATGATGTCTCTACCAAAGAAGCATGGGAACAAGGTTAATGTCGATTATAAAGCACGATTGGAGCATAAGTTATACCTGGTACGTGCTTTAATGAATAGAGGTTAATCATTCAGCTCGTTCGTATCACGAGTAACCTTGATTCTTTGATGTTTCACGCTCTTATCTATATAGATTGATTTTCACATAACATTCTATTAATTTTTTATTCATATTCACGATTATCTGAAAAACTATCAAGCATTTGATGTCATTAACATCTTAAATTCACGCATGAACTAACTTTCAATCCACCAAAACAAGCAATCCTTGTACGTTTAAGCAACATTGATATTAAAATATGCCTTCTTTTTTTAAACGATAGGCCAGAGAAAATCCAGAACCAATATTCGACGTATCGGAATGTGCTTTAAAGAATGTGCCCTCGGGCATTTATTCGCTATGTAAAGTATTCAGAAAAAAAGTGCTATGGATGCATAATAATAAGTTGACTTCACTCTCGGGTGGAGGTGCCTTAAGCGATTTGTCTTTACTTGTTGTCTTAGATATACATGGAAACGAATTTACCAACTTACCCTCAGACATAATGTGTCTTTCTTCACTCAAGGTATATGTAATTAAAATATATATACACATATTAACACATTCGAGATCGGAGTACCGGCGACAAATACATTTATCTCGTGCAAGACCTTGAGCAAGGTCTCGAATGCGTTAAATACATATACAATTAATGTATTATTACGAATTATGATTTATTATTATGGATACTTTAGGAACTTTATCTACAAGACAACAATATAAGAAAACTGCCAAATGAAATAGTATATCTAAGTAAATTAACAACATTAAATGTTGCAAAAAATAATTTGAAACAATTGCCAGAAGCAATTGGTAAGCTAAAGCTTCTAACTGTGTTAGACATAAGTCAGAATAAATCTCTACAAAGGCTTCCTAAGTCATTGGGTTATGCACAACAGTTGACGGAATTCAACATCGACGGATTAAACCTATCTTATCCACCGGAAGATATTTTGAAAGGAGGCACAATAGTAATCGTAGCATTTTTAGCAAACGAGAGCGGCACAGAATATTCACCGGAAGAGTCTGTTTCAGAAGCAGAATTATCCAGAGACATTAGCTCCGAGGATATGCAAACAATGTATCATAATAAGAACAGTGATGTACAGGTACTTTGCTTTACAGGACTGTAGACTTTTGATGTTGTACTTGCACAATGTGTCTTAAATGTTATTGTTTTCATTTCTAGGCAGCATTTCAGAAGCTAGAACAAATGAAGGCATGTGGATGCTTCTTTTATTTTATTATGCTTTCGATTATGTCTTGCCGCACGCTTAATATTATTCGCTGTGAGACTTAATTTTAATTTGTCGCATATTAAGAAACTAATTTAAGCGATGCTTAGGTTTGCTTTAGTTATTTTTATACAAATCTATTTGTTAGAAGTCATTAGAATTAGATTGATTGATCGTATGCAGTTGAATCGTTATAATGTGGTAATTAAACCACTTTTACAGGAGCATCGACAAAATGCATTACTGGAAGTGGAGAAAACAATTAGACAACAACAAGAATATGAAGTCGGTATTCAATCTGTGCTAAAAGAACACAGAAAGAAGGTATTTTCTTATTCAACGTATTCTTCTCGCAGAAAATGAAATGTATATCCTCTTATGATATAATACGGTTTTCGCTAGCTTCTGAAGGATCTAGCTTTACAGCAGACACAATTAGAACAGGAACTTGAGAAGGTTCAACAAGAAAGAGATTCCAACAGAGCACGTCTACTCTCCTATATTTACAATGGTAAATTTAAAAGATGACGTAGACGGCTATCTAACACAACTAAATTACTGTAATTTTGCTTCCAGCTGAAAAAGAAGCAGATAATGTTATTAAAGAATTTTTAAGTCATAGCGAGGCAGAAAGACAAACGCAAGCTGAATTAGTTGAACGAGAAAAACACGAGGAAATGCAAATACTATCGTCTTGCCATTCGGAACAATTTTTGTTTCGTACCAAAGATACTCTCTGTATGTATTCAAAATTTGTAACCTTTTTTCATGCCATTCATACACATATATTACTATAGCTGTAACTAGATATAAACCTTTTCTTACAGTGTCAATGGAAAAGTTATTGGAAGAAGAACTTCATAGAACAAGACAGTTAGAAGAATACAGCAAATATAGAGATTACACCGCACAATCTTTGCTCACATTGTTAGTAAATTGCTGGCAATCATGTTTCCAATACATATCTCGTGAAAATATAAACGTAATCTGTTATGTTACAAGTATGATAAACTTTTCAGAGAAGTAAGAAATAATGATCATTTAGCACAGATAGTACAAAACCAAGAGAAGAACAGACAAAATTTAATCGATACGTTAAGGCAAGATGAAGTTTTACAAAAGGCTGCCGTTGCGGCGTTACTAGAACGCAGCGATGCACGTTGTTGGAGTATTGTGCAGCAAGTCAACTTGGTGCAGTCGCAATTGGCGGCTTTAACAAACATCGAATTGGAAAGAAGGAAGCTAGAAATTAATCAACAACTTGTATGTAATATTAATATAACAGCTATGCATATTTTCTTTTGTTCGATATAAAAATGTTTTACGATTCTTTTCCGAATAGAATGAAATAGCTGAGAAAAGAGTGGCTTTGAGTGTTATTCTGGTAAGCTTGTTAGAACAACAACAAAACAGGAGAGATCAGCTTTTGGAAACAATTAATAATATAGAACAACAACGCTGCATTAGCGTAAGTATTATATGCATATAAGTTTAATTATCTTTCTGTTTTTTCGAAAACTACTATAAAGTTGAACTTTTGTGCTTTCGAAGGATTCTAGACGGAGAAGTCAATTTTGGTTGATGCAGTATCAGTCGCTAATGGAAGCACGCCCTCAAGGCTTATTAGAAATGTTGGAACCTACGTTAGTGCGACACGTTGCGATAGCAGGAGCATTACATTGTTTACCATTTCTAGCTTCTTTACCATCGTTATTACCAAATCTTAGCGACGAACAACTAGAAAGTGTAAGCTAAACGAAACTTCTGTTCTAAGTATCTATTCAATACTTACTGTTGTAATGTAAATCGTACATTTGGTTGTATCATAGATCGGAATACATAGTGAAAATGATCGTACAGCTATACGACTCGCAGTTGAAAATTACATGGCAGAAGTTAAAATTCAAGAATTCGGAACACCTGCAACACCTTCTGCACCGCCTGACGAAGCAAGCACGAGTTCCGATTCTCAAGAACATAACTCAATGCAGTGCATTAACACTGCCGAATGTGTAATTTGCTTTGATCTACAAGTAAGCGAAATAATTCAACTATTTCATTGTCTCCTCAAATACTGTTCAATTTCATAAATAATTTTCTCCTGTCTCACAGTGCGAAGTCATTTTTCTACCATGCGGACATCTTTGTTGCTGTTCAAGTTGTGCAAATATGATTTCATCGGAATGTCCAATGTGTAGAAGTATTATAGAACGCAAAATTCATGTTGTGAAGCCTTGAAGCATGAATAATGCTTTTTGTAAATAATTCTTAGTCAAGTTATCCTCGATATTTTGTTATCAATAACATGCGTACATTGTTTAAGAATTTATACAAAGAAAAGTAAGTTATACGATAGCGTATTCATACAGTTTAGATATTCCCATCTATGAAACTAGCATTCCTTGAAAAGTATGACATTTACACTTGTCTAATGAAAGTGCTTTTTAATTATACAGGATAATTTGTGAATTGGCTGTCAGAATACTTGAATTGATTTCGATAGTTACATAAAGAAAACATTAGAACAAAAGGCATTTATTATCGGATGAAGAATTTATTGGTACGAAAGAAAGAAAAAACATATGGTGCTATTTAAAAAATAAACCTAAGAAGAATGCAACTTTTTATGGTGGAAAGAATATTTTTATAACAATAAATTCTTTACTTGATCTTTTTATTCTATTGGAATCAACTGAAATATTGTGACAATCTATTCACCGCTTATCCTGTATACCTTTTTCCATGTTATATGTTATTTTTGTTCTATTTTTAGAGTATTTTAAGAATAGTATTACTATGCCAGATAAACTGATTTTACAATCCGTACGTACTATATTTCAGTGCTATAGTGACATTACTTTATGTCAGTGATATAGTGTAACGATGTTTAAAAGAGATTCTAATTGCCTAACTTTTTTAATATTATGTATAACGTGTATACTATATATTAAAAAGTAACACGATAGAACGAATTGCACTTATTAACACTTGACTACAAATATCAATTTTTATATAAAATGGTCACCGACATATCCACAAATGTAATAGTCTTACAGATACCATGAAGAACATTTTAATCTGTTAAAAGTGGTTGAGAGTTAATAATGCAAAAGTCAAGCTAGCAAACAAGCTTTTATAAATGATAGAAGTGAAAATTTTTATAAAGAACTTTCTTATATAAATGCAGTATCTTAAAAGTGTCCATTAATAAAGTATTGACATTTTATTGACTTGTGTGTTCATGCAAAAGTTGTTAAAATAAAAAAGTACGTATGAAATGTTCTAAATATTTTTTATCAACCTACATATTGTTTATGAAACAAAAAAGATATTCGAACTGATAGGAATATTTTTGTACTAACATATTTTATCATTTATTTAGTAGTAATAAATATAGAATATGACAAACATCTTTTAATCTAACAAGCTACTTATTTAAAATACTTAAAACAGTATAGAATTTGTATTTTTATTTGCATAGATAAATAATTATATGTTCGACTCATATCAAAAAACCATAACTTCTCTGCTGCCATCTTCGTCTTCTATCAAATCATCTTCATCTTTTTTCTGTTGTTTTTTCTTTGACGTTGCGTCTTTCTTTTCTTTTTGAGCTTTACGGAAATTTTCCAATGATTCCTGCAGCGGTTCAATAAATTGATCGAACTCTATGTCGTTCATAGCTTGAATTACATCCTGGCCACTTATCGTTTTACGATTTACTTTCTTAGCAATTATATTCGCAGAAGAGGTTAAATACAATATGAAAATTGATGATGCTTTCGCTACGGCTGTTCTAGCATCTTTAGCAATTGTAACTCCTTCCGGTAATGCCTCTTTTATAATTCTTGTTACAACGGCATTTGGTAAATTGAGATCTTCGAGTCGTTCTGCCATCACACTTTTTAACTATTTATTCTGTAGAAATGTAAAATTTTTGATCATACAATCCCAAGAAATAAAGTTGTTTATTTACATCATTTTACATTCTAAGGTTATGTTTCGGTGTGTGCAAAATGCAACATTACAAAAACTTTGTGTATATTATGAAATAAATTACCTTGTTCAGAATGTTCTTTAAATAAACTTGTTGATTTGGCAAACTAAATGAATAGTATGTCAAAATAAGCAATCGCGATAACTTATGATAAATTCTTTCTCCTGATTTCCCGCCAATGCGTCCGGCGTCCAATGGTGAAAGTATGTCGGATCAAATATAAACAGTGTAAATATATACAACAATTCACAAACTTGAAATTTGTTCACTCTATCTGTGTCATTAAACTTTAATAATACCACACACAAGTTAGAAAATATCTTTCTAAATATATTCCTAACCAGCCAGTATGTATGCTCCAGTATGCTCCAATGTATAAATACAAACATTGAAACAAATTGAAATGCAGTGAGCTGATTCTACGACACTATTTCCCCACTCTTTCGCCATGGCCTGGTCACATGACACATTTCGCCTCTGTTGTGCATGCGTCACAATGTCACGTGACTAATCTGGTACCGGTAGAGGCAAAGTAAGCCAATTTGCCATTTATTGCTGTAAGCCATTTGAAGTAACTTTTTCTTTTGCGAAAATGTTCTCCGCGGCTTCGTTATGGACTTATTAACGAAAAACATAGACCAATCAGCGTGAGTGAATCCTGAGCGTGGCGTTGGCATTGGCCGAGTCGGAGTTAGTCCGCTGTAGCTCTGCGCTCTGGTCCATGTTTTTCGCGTGCGCGCGCGGTTATTTACATAATTTAAATAGGGTATTAAAAGTTAATATTTTTTAATCATTTTATTTGATCGATAACTAAAACACACACATATCGATGACATTTCAAAAACATTTAAAAAACAACTGTTATTTTGGACCTCTGTTCTCAAATTCAAATTAACCGCCGCACCGCATCGCACTTAGTTTATAGATGGGAATGTGGCCTATCCTAACGTCTCTCGGAAAGAACGAATGAGGAGGGCAAGTTGTATTGTACTCTGTGGTGTCGTGGTGTACATATATCTACTACATTGACGAATCTTGTCTTACAAATACCCACATATTTCGGAGAATCTGTCGTCTGCACGGTGGTTGTCAATTAACATTCGAAATCTACCTGCTCTTCGGACTGACAGTTTCACTGTTACATTTATTGTATACAACGTCACTTGATCGAAGACACCATTCGGAGGAAAATGTCAAAAATCGAAGAAGGAAACGCTCATATACGGCAAGCTGAGAAAAGGTACTGTCACGGCGAAATAACACTCCATGAAAAATTGTGTCAGCAATTAATTTGATTTTCGCGAAGTTCTTTATATGTGACATTGACAATGTGCAATTTCGACGGAATAAGAATCGTTTAATTTTTATCGATTTACCTGACGAAGTAAACGAGAGAAATCTATGTTGCAGCTTGAAAACATCACTGCTGAAATGGAGACCTGACTTCGAACTTGCGGCCGATGAATATACAAGTGCAGGTAAAATATACAATACAAATATATCACGTTACACTAGTGCTGATTAACATATGTTTTTGACTTCTTATTGTAGCAACATGCTTTAGAGTAGCGAGGTCCTATCAAAAATGCAAAGAGTGTTTGATGAAGTCTGCCGATTGTTATAAAGAAAATAGAGCGTATCCTTTTTTAGATATACATGATTGTTTTGTGTATATTATACAGTTATATTTATCCTTTAACTTTAATTGCACAAAAGATGGTTTCACGCTGCAAAGTAAGTTCTTTAAAACTTGAGTTAGATACATGATATTTTATAGGAAATATTATATATATATATTATATAAATTCTAGGAACATCGAACAGGCTGCACTAATATGCAAAGAAATGGGAAATCTCACGGAAGTACCGAAATTAGCGCACAGTGCTTGTTCTTTATATCAAATGCATGGATCGCCTGAATCTGGCGCAAGTGTACTCGATAAAGCAGGCAAGATAATGGAGGCTAGTCAACCGCAAGAGGCGTTAGAACTGTTCAAACGAGCTGCTAGTATTGTCATGGTAAAGCATTATTTTATGCGGTTAATGAAAAAGTTAGAAACTGAGCGAGTTACTTCTTTTTTAAAACATAGGGTGAGGATAGTCCGCGTCAAGCAGCAGAGTACATGAGTAAAGTGGCAAGATTACTAGTCAAATTACAAATGTACGACGAAGCTGCGGATGCGATTCGCAGAGAAATTGGAATGCATCAGCAAATAGATCATGCGCCTTCTGTGGGAAGATTAACCGTGGCATTGGTATTAGTGCAGCTAGCTCGAGGTGATCAAGTAGCAGCGGAAAAAGCATTTAAAGAATGGGGAAATTATTGCGAAGCTGCTGAGGTATTCCGTACATTTTTTGAAATTAAAAATTTATGAGTTAATTTGAATATATTTATCCGTAGGTAAATACATTAGAAATGTTACTACAAGCATACGACAACGAAGATGCGGATGCTGCAAAAGCAGCTCTAAATAGTCCTTTTATAAAACATATGGATGTCGAATATGCTAAACTTGCTAGAGGTTTGCCTTTACCGCAACAAGAATATGCGATACAACCACCGGGAGTAAGAGCAAACGCAGCCGAGTCGTATTCATCTCCTAACGCGACAAAATTATTGGATGAAACTGCTAACGATGGTCAAGTATGTAAATTTGTATACTATCAATTTCTTGTCTAAGCAAAACCATGATTTCATGAAATAATTTCATAGAGCACAAGCGCCAGTGCACCAGAGAATATCGAGAAACCGCCAGAAGATAAAGTGTTGGAAACTGTCGAAAAAGATGTAGAAGAACTATCGATCTCGAAGAAAGAAGGAGAGGAAGATGATTATGAAGAGGGAATTTGTTAAGATCAGTGTAATTTGTATCTTAAGATAAACACCCTTTATTTTACGAGAAGTACTATATCATGTTATCTCAGAGACATATTCAATGCCTAAAAAGACATTATTTGCAGGCATGCTTATTATATATGCGTATACTTGTAAATCTTAAAATTGTTAAACATTGCACACTATTGGCTTCGCAAAAAGATCGACAGGTTCTTAAGAACAATTACATACAGTATGTTACCTTCTTAGGAGTATATTTCCAAAAATGTGATATTCATGAAAAAGTTTCACTCATTTAAAAACCTATTACAGTGAATACTTTAAATATAGTTTTCTGTGTGAATTACAAAAGGTACTTTCAACAGGAAGTTACTGTATAATACATATGCATTTATGTTTAATAGATTATATATATAAACTTCTCACACATAAACTGTTCATATACTAAAGTCAGCTTTGTAAATATTATTTTTTCTAGTATTAAAAGGACACACACCTGCTATATAAATCGATATACGATATACGATTGAAAAGTCAATAAAATCATCTATATATCAGATACAAATATTTTAATATTCTAATTTCGTTCTAATAAAATGTCAGTTGTAAAAGTATATATAGCAAAATAAACTGTTATTGCAAAGATATAATCTCGATTTATATTTATCCTTCGTTTATAGTCACGTCATTAAAGAGGTTATGTATATCGAAAGTAAATATAGAGAATTATAACATAGAATTTTTTACTTACAAGTTCTGGCCATTAGTGTCGAAGTTTCTATTTTCTTCTATAACAAATCTTCGAGTAACTGTAGTCACTTTTTTAACATAATATATTCGTATTACACAAGCGTATTTCTATATGCACTTTTACAAGTTCGTTTTTAAAAGATTACCGCGAAATTGCACAGCGTGCTATGCAGTGCTATGCATAACCGGCGACGACGAAACAACTGGAAACAACCGATTCAAAATGTACGTATTATAATTTAATATAAATATATTTGTACATACGCACATTTGTTACGCTGAAGAAAATATCGAAATCAAATTACAATTAATTATGAAATTGTCATGTATTAGTTTAAAATTCTATACACGTTGAATAGTGCTTTTATAACTACACATATTTAACATGCGTTTGAAATTTTAGCGCGCAAACATCGACTACTTTATTGTTCAAGGACTAGTCAGCGATTACAGATAGGAAACTCCAGCTAACAATGAAATAATTTTAATC
The DNA here is from genome assembly GCF_051020765.1 of Lasioglossum baleicum. Classification (NCBI taxonomy): domain Eukaryota; kingdom Metazoa; phylum Arthropoda; class Insecta; order Hymenoptera; family Halictidae; genus Lasioglossum; species Lasioglossum baleicum. The sequence goes on from NC_134931.1 coordinate 466,101, forward strand.
AAATAAATGGTAATATTGAGCTCGAAGTACAATTGAAAAGCTGATTGGGAGATAATTAAAAATAACATTTTATTTGTTTAGCGTTCTCATACTGTTAGCGCTTCAGTTCTTAGTTAGTCCGCTTCGGAAGGACTGTGAACTATCCTTTAAGTCCTCCATCGCGAAATCAATATCATAGTAGCTCTTAGAGAGGCGTGTTTGCGCACGAACATTAAAATCGAATAAATAGTCGTCTGCAGGAAGAGTCGAAGCAGACGTCACAATACACCACGACGTCGTGGTAGCATAACACATTGAAGCGCGAGCAAGTGTCAATTTGATTATTGTCATCGTTTCCGCGAGTATCAGTGCTTCTATTAAGATCGTTCGGAACTTCTACCGATGATCGACAAATCGCTGATACGTATTCTTGTGGTTGCCGTGAGGCGGCGAGAAAGGCTACCTCTTTAAATTAAAAGAAGGAATGACGCTGGAGAATCCGTTCTTTGTCGTCAAGGAGTAAGTCCAAATTTTCTGCTACCGCGAACATTCTTAAATACTATTCCAATAATTATGCAAACTATTAACAATGCAGTCACATCGATATCGGAAAATTCGAACTTTTGTTATTTCTCTCGCGACATTGTTGTACATATATACGTACGTGTACATCAGTCATTTAAGAATAGTCGCGAACTGAATTACAAAGAATTCTTCATCCTGATATAGATAATGATTATTGTATTATTTTTGCAACAAACCAAAGTTTCGTCTTAATACGTGTCGATCAAATTGTAGATATTCCAAATCTAATCTCCTTTTCATGTATTTATCCGCGTTTATATCTACGCATATATTGTGTTCTTTCTTTATCAAAATTAGCGCATTGATCTTTCTCGCGACACGTCTCTTGCTTTTTCGATTTGAGTATTTCAATACTTGATTAAAATGTTCAATATATACACACATCGAGAAGCGAAATATGTACCAATGTTATTATTTAGAACAAATAATTTATCTATATGTCATGTTTGGTTATTTTCCTGTACAGCTAAAGCGAATACTCTAAGTAGAAAATGACAGCGAAAGATAAATTGATCTTTTTTATCAAAACGCGATAATTCTTCGAGTCGCGATACCATATAGAATAATACATAACATACGTATGCAGAAAAAGTAATACAGACGTTATTCAGACTTGTAGAAAATAGTTAAAGTTTGCGATTTATTTAAAAATTCATAAAATGACCTCATATGTTTACTACATATAGAATCTATTTTTATTACATAATACTTGTATATTAGGTATTTATATGGCTTATTAATATACGAAGTAATCATGACACATTTAATTTAACAAAAGTAGGCAATATTTTGTATATCAAGCGAAATTGTTTATGATTTTAAACGATTTTAGCGAGGTCTGTAAAGCGTTGAATAAAAATCGGGGTTTATATGGACGCTGGACAGAGCTGCAAGATGTTATTGTTACGAGTCCAACGAGTGGAGGAATCCCCATCTCACGTGACGAATTAGAGTGGACTACTACAGAATTGCGGAAGGCCTTACGTTCGATTGAATGGGATCTAGATGATTTGGAGGATACAATCTATATCCTTTTAGTATATATACATATATTATATATATACGGCCACACATTATTCATATTCAGGGGGTTGAAATAGATCGCGAATAGGCCATCATTTACATTTGGTCGTTTGCATGTAATGCAACCGCGACGACTTTCGAGAAAATATTCTTTTCTTTTAAATACATTGAAAAAAAATTGTTCTTGCACGTCTTTCTTATAAATACGAATAATATAGTCGTTGAAATAATATACATTACATGCTTTTCTAAATTTCATAAAAATCGGAGAGGATTACTTGGCCAATTCGCCGTTGCTAGATATATTAAACGGTTGTGATCGGTCTTGTCAGCATTGCAATCGCATAACATAACTATATACTCTGTTCGGAAGACTTACAACTTGTACTCGACACCGCATTCATTGAACGCTGATGGACGTTGATCGTGCATACGCGTTTATATACATATGTATGTATAGTGCGTATAGTGATCCGACAATTAGTCGGAATAATCTTCTGTAATATTTTGAATTTTCCAATCGATTTTAGCGCGTACGTTGAAATCTACGTACGCGTTCTATATTATTCTTAATCTACATATATGCCTATCTTTCTATACGTATCGTGGAAAAGAATCCGACGAAGTTTAAGATAGATAATAAGGAGTTAACAGTTCAACGAGGTTTTATCGAACAAGCACGGGAGGAAGTGAAGGTAATGCTAATGGCATACACGATATTATTACGCGTATTTTGTTTTTCATCGATTCAAATAAAATTGTTTTTCTTCGACAAGCTTAATATTATCATATATTATCAAACAATAAACGATTGATTAATGATTTATTGTAGATCATGAAGGATAAAATGAATTTGAGTAGGGGCCGGGATCGTGACAGTACAGCAAGGCAGGTTCGTATTTGTCATAAATTTTGGAAACTGTTCTAGAAAAAGTTACTTTAAATGACTGACAGGAATCACTCCTTTCAAGGAAGCGACAACTTTTTATATTCCGTTTCTTTTTAAATACATATTACACGTATACGAGCAGGTACCAAAATTTTCGCATGCTTCGCTAGTCCACTGTAATTAAAACCGCACATCTTTTAAATTTCATGTAACTAAGTTAACCGGAGATAAGCGTCAATGCGAATCGTTCGATATAGTGGTGTGTTTAAATTTCGCTCGTAAACTGAAGTTGCGTACGCCGCGACATCTGTGCGAACCTGTCAAATCGCCGATAATATTGTAAATTGTAATCAGTCTCGAGCGTTTAGTCGTAAGCAGTGTTGTTGTCAAAAAGTAGGTTTACTTTTCTTTTATTTCTAGTGCGGTCTTCGTTTATAGTTTTACAAATAGTAGCGTGGTGAATTGGAATATCGTAGAAATATATTTTACAAAGTCCACAGAAAGGAGCAGATGGTTTATTCGGTAAATCAATAACACACCTCTTACGATATTATAATCATACACAAAACGAGTACATAAAAAATGGTTCCATTCGCTTAGTGGTATAAACATTTATTGGATTATTAACATTACACAATCAGTGCATAATTAGCATTAACCATAAACCTAGCATTAACGAGTTTTCTAGTTTCTTTATCAATATACTACGAAGTAATTATGTATAAGTTAGCAGTGTTTTTAACTATTTATATAATTTTATTGTTATTACCATAGCCGCTGTTGGACAATAGTCCTGCCCGAGTTCCTGTCAACCATGGTACAACTAAATATAGTAAATTGGAAAATGAAATTGATAGTCCTAATAGGCAGTTTCTGGGAGACACATTGCAACGTCAGGATGACATGATAAGACAACAAGATGAACAATTAGGCATGATCGGAGACAGTATCGGAACTCTTAAGACAGTATCTAGGCAAATCAATACAGAATTAGACGAACAAGCAGTGTAACTATCAATAAATATTATAATAATGTTCCGCCGTTTCTGGAAATTCTTTTTCTACGCGAAAGCATATAAAATGGAATATCTTTTATGTATTTCAGTATGCTAGATGAATTCGGAAACGAGTTGGAGATGACCGATTCCAAGTTGGACGCGACAATGAAAAAAATGGCCAAAGTTCTTCATATGAGTAATGGTAACTATAATAATTACATTCCTGCTCCTACTACTGCAACATCTAGTGTTTCTGATCTTGCCTCTAAACCTTCTTCTCTATCATCCTTGTCAAGTACAATAACTAACTGTTTTTTATGTTCTGGAGATTAGAAAAATCACTACAAGTTTACCATAATTATTCGGTATAACGTACGATATAAAGTCTATAATGAAATTTGGATTTTTGCGAGCTAGTTCATTGAAGTTTGTGTTCGCATAAAATTGGTACTTTACGTCTACCGAAAAATTATGGGACTTCCAAACAAACTGATATTAGTCATCCGTTTTATTTTTGCAATAACATCGCATAATAGCTTCGCTAAGAACAATTCTTTCTTTTACACTTTACAAATTGATTGACACTAATATACAGCACTATATTGCACCCTTTATTTTTGCGTTTTAACGATATACAATGAAACCAAAGAGAGTCATTTATTGGAGGTCTCGATAAATTGTGAAATAGAATTTCCATATGAGATTTAAGGTAATTGTTTTATCGAACTGGTAAAAATCTAAAAATAAAGTTTTGTAGTACTGACTATGCTAGCTATTTTATTAATTCAACGATACTCGCATATGGTTTATTAACGAGAAAAGTTTAAGTAATCGAATTTTCAAGAAAATGTTAGTAGTATAGAAAAAAATATGTTACGACCAGAAAATAAAAGTAAAAGTTAGTACAAACAATTAGTGGTAGTCGTTATTCAAGTATTCCTCTGCTACTGCTTTTTTGAAAATATTTCAACTATAATATGTGACAGCAGTTTATATACATATGTATATCAAATTCGACAAATTTCTACTTCTACTTCTGTCTTTCATTTGCATTTCTATACTTCTTTATCATAGCATTCATTTAAACAACTTAAACAACGTATACTACGAAAGTCTTACATCCATTTATGTTTTTAGTGTAATATAATATAAACATAAACAATGTCTACTGATTTTACCAGTAAAATCGATGCGAACGGTTTAAAAAGTTGATAATTTATAAGCATTTATGTTTATTTTGTGTTGGTAAATGTCAGAAATGTAGGATCAAAATGGACCAGTCATAGTAAACCTGATTATTAGCTTCAATTACATCTATTCAAGTATAATGAAATTAACCGTGACACGTGTAGTAAGATAGGTACTAACGAGTGTAGTATATTGTCGATTTAGTAAGCGTGAATAAATACATACCGAATCATTGTATATCAAAAAAGTTGTAGATAAAAAGTAATGGATTATATTTAAGTACATCATTTACACACAGATTTAAAAACAAACTAAATATGCCAAATATTGTAAGGCAAGTGTCAAAAACTCTAGGAAAATTAGCACAAGTTATTTGTGCTTAAGAAAATTTTAATGTATACTTCTAGACAGATACATATATACATATATAGTACAATAGGAAAAAGAAAACCATTTTCAAGATGATTCGAAACCTCTGATACTTCTACTTCCAATGTATACAACATGTGATATTACAATATTAACGGATATGTAGATAAAAATAGATTAGTACACGTTATCGTGAAGTATTTACATGGTATTGTGAAAGTACTGCTCAGCTTATGCGTGCAATGAATGTAAATGAAACTATAACGTTCGGGAAAAGAAAATGGTTAACAGAAAGACACAGGAGAAGACAAAGATGTAAAAACACATATTTGTACGTATGATATAGCCGCTGCTGATCGATAGTTAATCAATGGGAACGATTGTTCGCATTGCAAAAAGATTGTACACGAATGCTATGAGACCTTAGCGACTGCAAACAACTTAGAACTCCATTATAGGAAGATTAGAAATTCAGAATTAGAGAGAACAAACAATTGAAGCTTAGATAACGAAACGTTTATTCCATTGTTAGAAGAGTGTTATTATTATTAATATACATAATAACACGTTGTTGTGAATTCATACCAGAACAGAAATTGTTTATTCTAGTATGTAATTAAAAGATGAAAGGAGAAGATATAATTTATTATTTCTCATAAATGACCAATTGTGAAAACAGATACTGATAAATAAAATTTGCGACTTTATTTATACTGTACATGTTACTGCGAAGTACCACAAATTCCTGATCCAAAATGCTATTTAAATTACAGTTATAGTTACAGTAGTATGTTTACATATATGTATACATATATAAGATCCTGTTATATTAAATTCTGTGCTTGAGAGAATTCGTTCTTGCGAGCAAGATACGCGATTCAATTTTAATAAAAGAATAATTATTTATGTGAGGTTTTATTTGAACGGTATTTCGTTTGTGTTTCATTTATGCTAGAGTCTACGATAGAAAATCTCTCAATCATGGAGTATAATTTTTACCATTTGAAATATATACATTTGTGAATGCGCGTTTACGGGTTTGTTATTTTTTGAAATTTGGCTTACGTCTATTTGTGTGAAAGTAATTTATACGTCTGCAGTTTAACGAATATACATATATAACTATTATTTTTTAAGCTTTTGTGATTCGTCTTATTTTAATATACGAGTATGTTTATTTGATATACTGAAATGATTTGAAGCGTTGATCCTTTGCATTTCAAAGTCTTTCTTCCGATAAAAATCCAAAGAATACACACGGACGTTGTTTGTGAAGTGTCGCTTTGAGCGCAAAGTGTCAATGCAGAGATTTTAGAGTTTGTTGAAAAATGTTTGTTGGAAGTGTGCATGTCGAAAGTGATGTATACAATGTTTACCGTCTGAAGAAGGGCCAAATATATAAGAATTGTTTTTTTTCGATACAATATCTATGTAATTCGCTTATTGAAATTTTATCGTCGTTCAACGAACGCCAATAAAATCATGCGATTCTAACTACTTTTTTTATGAGTGACGCATGTGATGTTACTTTCCGTTTGTTTTAGATCGGAGACAATGGGTAGCCATTGGAGTGTTGACAGCTATATTGGTGTTTCTAATTATTTTATTTATAATTAAGTGAATCATTTTATGTCTTAGCGCCCCTAAGAATTATTGGTTCTTCTTTATAGCATTTAGATGAATGTGTTAAATTCTGTTTTAATAACATATTATTGATAGCGGTATTTTATGATGGATTACAATAAATATTTATAATTATTATATTTCTGTCAGGGGTTTCTCATGAATTTCCTTCCTACACAATTGTTTGCTAGAACATTTTTATGCCTAATAAAAAGTATTCAAGTCATGAAAATGTATTTCTTCTCTACATCTTACGGTTTTGTCACGGTGTGTAAAGGGTATTCGAGTGCAAACGATTAGAATGCTCCTAGGAAAAAAGACAGCACAATGTAGTATACAAAACAACAATGTTTTATTTGAAACAACATAGAATCACATGTCACATATGTTCCTTAAAAGCCGTTAAGTTCGCACGTTCCGCGAAAAACGGATTTCGATATTTTCAATAGCTTCGTCCGCTTCGACGTCCACTTTCGCTCTCCGATCTGGCCCTGCCCTCGCGGAACTCGCGAACTTTTTGTTATCTTCGCTGTTTTACTTCTTCCTCTTCTTTTTCTTTTTTTTTGTCATCAATGTTATCGTTTCCCTTAGTATAAGTTTTTTTCCCATTAAAAATGTACGCAGACACAAATACAACGCCTCTCGGTTTTGGCGCCCTTTGAAAAGATTTCAGTTGGCGAGGTTCCGTCGCTAAACTTATTTGCTGGTCTACTCTAATCCTAGGGTTTTCTGTCACTAGCTATCCTCGATGGTGAAGACGATAAGCGAGAACGGGCTCACACGACAATATTCTCCCGTCCGTTTCCCTTATGTACATTAGACGAATATGCGACGCATGGATATACTCGCGCGAGTTCATTATACGATCGGCACACGCACTCAATTACTCGTAATTATAATCGCGATGTCGCGCGGAGCGGTCATAATCTCTCTCTCTCTCTCTCTCTCTCTCTCTCTCTCTCTCTCTCTCTCTCTCTCTCTCTCTCTCTCTCTCTCTCTCGCTCCTTAACTTCCGGTTGACATCAAGTCGGCACCTTACGGCCACCACACACGTTCTCCTTACTTTCGTCCGCATTCAATAATCTAGCCTAGGGTCCACTGAGAGATGAACTTTAAAACTTGCGCCCGTACTCTTCCGATTTTTCATTTCAACAACAAAGATTCATCATACGAATGTTAAAGAAAGAAATCCTTCTCTGCTCGATTTTGTGATATTTCTAAAATAATATACACATAGAAGAATCTAAAACTCTACAACGATTGGCAGCTTAATTATTACTATTATTCTCTTTCCTTGTCCTCGAATCATTGTCGAATTAGTATTGCTTTTAGATGTAACTCTTTCTAAGTGGACTGGAATATTTTTCTTGCAACATTGTACGTTGTATCGGAGTATGTAATCGTTGTAACAATTACAGTCTTAATTAAGAAATGTTTCTTTTTTCTTCAGTTTCTTTCTTCTTACGAGAAACTGAAGTGTATATAGTTGTTATTTTTCGTAACGCGACCGATGTATGTACAATGTATACATCCAAGAAACAATATAATGTATTTTTACAGATTGTCGTGTAATCGTTAACCAGACAATACAATTTGTAAGATCGTGATAATTTTCTCAATTTATATGCGAAAGTGTGTGGATTTAGTGTGAAAAATGTCCGAATTTGAAATTCTGTTTGATCGAAGATGGGAAATACTATTGATATGCTTGTATTCGACTAATTGCGTTCCTCGCTGTTAATTGTTCTATCCGCTTAATTGTAGAAGATTGTTTGGCACAGGATACTTCGCGACGATGCGATGCTTCTAAATCGGAAGAGTCGTGGCGGCTAATAAATGCGCGAGGGACATGATTTTCATATGAGAATGGTGAATGGAAGCGAATCGTTCGTATCGGGACGACTAATTTACAATTATGGATATAAGAATTTCAGGAGATAACCAGTACCACGCTGAAAAATCATTAAGGCCGCTATTTCGTGTGTGCGCACGATTTTTTAATGTAGGTATCCTACTTCTAACCGTAGGCAGAAGAAGCTTAACTGGCTGACCAAAGTTTACTTATTTCACTATGCGTAGATACATCGAACATGATCCCGCGGCGTTATTTCGCCGTGTACAATTCGCTTCTCGCATTGCTCCTATGCGTTGCGAACGTTGATGGAATCAATTTTTCGATGAGAAGTCGTACGAAGAACTTTGAACAAATTTTTACCAATTCCCAAAATGGTGTTAAACAAGTTAATACACACATATTTTGCCGCTTAATTTCTCGAATTTTTTAATTGATTGGCGTGTACCGTGATTGTTATAGCATTCGAGTGATTTCAGGGTTGTCGATTCTCGTTGTACTGATCAAAAACACTCTGGCACCTTCTCTCATATACGTGCTACCAAACAAAAGCGTTCAACTTATACAATGATTCGTAACGACTATTACGGATTAGTGTAAAGAATGAATTGACAGTTACGGAGGAACTGAATTTTAGAATTTGTTCAAGAAATCGAGAGTATGTAATCATTTCATATGATTCGATCGTTCTATTAATATTCTATTGGGCAGTGACAAACTATTATGTGTCGGTCTAAACGGTGGACTGTTATCACGGCCATGCTCAGCAGAAAAGTCTTCTATAGACATCGATTGATAGAATCGTGGTATTAGATTGAGTAGTTAGCAGAAACGTTCAAGATCCGTAGATCCACAAAACAGATATACTAGAAAGGTTCAATTTCTTTCGAATTTTTCACGGATATTTAGTTAAGATAATTACTCAATCTAATGCGTAACGCGATCGGAGATCATTTGATTCAACTCGATCGGACGTTACAATTGGAACAAACGTTCGATCGACGTGTCGAGGAAGGATGCCCTCAAATTTTCTTCAAGGTGTACGTGTTCGTTGTATCGCTGAAGATTCTCGGATGGGATTAATTAATCGTTTGGTGATACCTATTGTCCGGAAACACCATCGAGCTCAAGGTTTCATAGTTGCATGGAATTCTATCGTTATTCTTAAAGATAACGATACAGTAGCGAGTGCGCACACGGTGAAAAGAAATCGTCTTGTGTCGGATGGAAATAGCGTTGATCGCTGTTGATTGAGAAATGGGCGAAGCTTCGCGCTCCCTTAGGTACTTAACAGTATAGTAAATAGAGATATTAGTTTGCGACGCAGTCGATACGTCTAGTTCTTTGTTTCTTCGGTGAAGTAATTAATAATCTCGTTCTGTTTATTCATTTCTCACCCTTTCTCTCTCTCTCTCTCTCTCTCTCTCTCTCTCTCTCTCTCTCGCTCTCTCTCTCTCCCTCCCTCTACATTATTCTTTCTTTTTTTTCTTCGCGACTTAACAATGGTAACACTTCCTTTATCTTTAACAATAACAGTAACAACAGTGTTCTCCGACAGTAACGTATTATTATTAGACTCGCGTTGCACGTGTTCAGCACTTGTGTCGTCGTCCTCGCATACACACGTACATATTTTACGTTTTGTGATCCCGTCTTTTGCCAATAAAAACGACTAATAGGTTTCGCGGGGTCGCGTCGATGGTTCGCGACTGAAATTTTTCTGAGCAAATGTCCTTGAAGCGCCACGATTTTCTTGTTTGACGCGCCGCGCCGCGCCGGGAGTCGATACAAGTGCTTCCCAGCGGAGATCTCGACGTGCGGTGTAAGTCACAAAGATACAGCTTTCGGAAATATGTATTTGATGAATTTTTACAGCAAAGTTGCGGTGAACCGACAAAAGAATAATTGTATTTCCGTGGCTTACTTTGCGGCTTATACGGTACAATGCGTTGTATGTACAGCGGACGTAGTTTTAGAACATTAATTCTATCACTGTCGATTCCTACAGACACAAAGTTCTTGTTTTTGGCGGGCGGGGTGAAGGGGGATGGGGCGGGCGAGGGTTTAGAAGGGACTTCTCTCTCATTCCTCCAACTATATCCATTACCGAGACAGGTTTCTTTTGTAAAACTTGTGGAGTGTCAGGACGTCGAATCGGCGCGATGAACGTCCGCGAGATTTTGTTCCTCTAAAAAATAGTTCTTTACAAACTACAAATCACTCGCAATTAAAATATCCACTGCCTCAGGCACCGTTGCGTATTGTAAAATATTCAGAGTTTCAATTTTTTTCTGTTACTAATCGTTTCGGCACTTTCCTCGGTTTCGTTTAAATAAGTCTCAACTACGGAGTGGCGCAGTAACGTCGAACGGAGCTCGCTCCGAATCGAACAGGAACTGGAGAAAGCATTAGTTATGACGTTGTTCCAGTCTCGTTGCAAAACAATTTTTTTTCCTTAGGTATACACCTAACGTGTTGCAGATATAAATGACGAATCATTTATAGTTACAGTTGCAATAGAAAACTGTTTTCAAGACAATTTCAAAATTTACAAATAAAAGTATTTAGTTTTAATTCGATGAAAAACCATTTGATAGTTGCTGCATCACTCTCTTCGCTTAACCCCGTAAAAATTAGTCGCGCGACACCTGACACTCGTTCACGTATTTATTTAAACGTTATACCCGGTGAATTTAATATACGTGTACTTTTGTTGAGCATATTACGTCCTGGAAGTAGGTTTCTTTTAGAATATTTCATTGTTTAACCACAATATACATACTTAACGTGTAGTAGTAGTTCCCGTGTACATTACGTATTAAATATATATGTATATGTATATGTATATGAATGTATATGTGTATACGCATGGCACACTCATACGCCATAATTACCTCGTATGATACACATTGACATTTTTCCATCAAGATAACCATTTTATGTAATTTCTCATCCATATTAGTTTTACTCGGCCTGGCGTTCGTTTTAACGAACAATCGTTGGCTCTCGAATTTCGCCCAATTTCCGCAAAAACGGGCCGCAGTAGCGTACAAAGTTCTAACGAGTTCTCAAAAGATTTAGGAATTTCAATAAACTATCTATTGCATTGTTGCTGTCCGAATAAACTTACGATCGGTTTCTCGTCGGTTTACGTTGGTTCCAGGTGTATCGCGTTCTTTCCGCAACCACGACGCTCCGAAGGCCAACAGACTCAAATCGAAAAGAATACCAGCGAATCAGCGGAACAATGCGTGTGCTTTCTCGAACGTTCGAAACAGAATTACCGTTCATATTAGTTTGTTCCACGTTCACGGATCTCGAGTTCATCGAATTTTTCTCCGCGATCCGCGCGATCCTTTGTAAAATACAAATGTCTATCGGCCGACCGTGGACCGGCGCGCGACGTCCAGAAGGTTCCCGAGACTTGTTCTCGAACAATGCGATAAACACCACGGAAACTGTAAAAAGTGTCAGTGTCCACGAACGATTGGACGCAATCACGATTCGAAACCGACGAGGCGGCGTATCGTTCGCGAAGGAACAATAAATAGTCTCGAGGGGGCAGCCAGGCTCACCCGCGAATAGTCAAAGCGTGGAAAACGATCCGATTTTCAGTTGCTCCTTCTTGGTATTTGTTCCGTTCTTATCATAGGCACTGAACATAGGTTCTCTCCCATGTCTTCTTCGTGTACGAAATTTGGTTCTGTGCTTGACGTGCGCGATCGGCGGGGGCTCGTTTCCTGAACCCAAAAAACTACGTCTCTTCTTCTCCTTCTCTCTTTCTCTGATCTTCTCTGATTCTCTCGGATGGTTCGGTTGTAAGGAAGCCTCGCGCGAGGCTACGAGGCATGAAACTCGTTGTCCAAAATGAGAAAACGGACCGGCACTCCCGGGGGAGCCTTACGGTCGCGTTTCCCTTTGCTTTGAAGGGGCTGGGCAATCGCCGCCGGTTTTCTACGATCACAGAACTGTCTCCATCTCGGCGATTTCCGTCCTGGCAGCGCCGCCGTCGTCCGGGATCCTGTACACGGGAATTCGATTTCTTTCGTTAGTTTAAGAAACCGCGACGATGGGACAGTATCCTGCGCAAATCTCAGCCGAATCGTTCCCTTGCGCCTTGCGCCTTACGCTGCGAATGCATTCATGAAGACGGTTGGGATTCCGCGGGAGAGTCTGATGTTTGTATTCGGCATGCGGGGCCGGGGCCGGGGCCCGATAATGCGCGGAGTTTTGTCGGGGAAATAGTTCTGGCGAGAGGCACCCGTACAATCGGAATAACTTTCGCGGGAAGCGGATATAGCGGGTAGACGGAATCGCTGTGGAAATAGAACGTTCAAAATTTTCGCTGATTTTACCGGCGCTAGTGAATACCAGACGTTTACCGCGTACACCTACTACGTATGTATTATATGTACTTGTTAAATGTAAAAGCTTATTGTGTAGACTAAACGACTCGTGTGACACGCTCGTTGTTTACCTGTAGATTTCTGGTGGCAAAAATTTGTCTGCATATTCTGTGCTGACGACGTGGTTTCTGGTCATGTCTCTAGGCCTGGCGACGTCGATGGCGTCGATGAATCTAGATTTAAAAGAATCTCCTTGTAATGATTTCTGCGGAAAGGAATGCTATATATCGCTTATCGTTACATTGTTATGCGGGTACCGAATGCGTGGCCTAACATTAGAATCGAGCATGTTTTTCATACTTCAGCTGGTTCAAAAGAGTATGCTAAAAAACGTGGATCTGCAAGTAACAGATTATCGAACATCTTGAGCCACTCGACGAAAGTTCGAATTTACTAAATTATACTTTAAATCGTAAACACTTTTACTCTTATTGTTAGTGTGAGTTTCGATTTTTCGAATAATATTCGATTCATTCCGATCATCGAGGCCGTCGAAACATTCGAGATTCTAATGCTGGACAATTCTGCGCAAATGACTCTCGCGTTCCCGCGACATGTACATCCTTTTCCTGGTTTTCCCTAATTCCCAGCAATTTCCTCGGCTTATAAATAAATCGGTTCCTTTGGTTTGCCAGCCTGTCACTAGCGCAGACGATTGATCGCCTGCTATGTGCTTCCGACACATTCTCCACGACTCGATCGAAAGTTTTGTCGTTCAACTCGCATGCCATGCTATCGAGCACATGAAAAGAAAGTGGGCGTGTTCCGATTAGCACGAAAAATAGAAATTTGAAAAATCGAAAAATAAACTGGATATCTGAATGCGTGTATGCGGACTATCTGTCACTACAAGCGAAAGCGGCTAATCTACTGTTCACGCTTATCAAATTTCATCTTCGGCGTCGCTGTCGCCGATACGCGTGAAGCTCGAGCGTCGTTGTCCATTCTTTTTACGGTTATTGGTATCGTTCAGCCATCGAAAAGGTCGAAACGACAATCGTTACCGAGCTGAACCTGATCGAGCTCCACGGGATCGGTTTTATCATCTCCCGGAGGTGTGCGGATTTGTGCGACGCACGAAACAGTACTACGTACATATTATATTCTATATTTTCGATATTCTTCTCGTTCCGCGCTGAGATAGCAATTTCACCGTTTCCTTCGCGGAACTATCGAGAAACATGTAAACTTTCAACTTGTCGGAACAAAAACTGAGGTCGACTTGTGATTCAATGAAAAAGTTATTCGTGCGCTGTAATATTGCGTTTCTAATCGACCACTCTTCGATTTTCCACTAAAAACCACAGTGTAAGAAAGATTATCAGAATTCTCGAAACTCTTGTTTATTTGAAATGTTATAAAAGCGAATGCGTGCAGATTTCTACGACTGATTGGCACTCCCGTCAGCAATATCCGCTCGGGAATCTGCATCCATCGAGGGAACACTGCCGTAACCATCGAAACACTGTTCCCGGTCGCAATATTTTTTTCGTTTGCGGGACGAGCAAGAAAAACATAAAATATCGATTCGTCGATTCTCCGCGTGTCCTCCGGGAGAGCGGGGCAGGTGAGGGTGGATGGAGTATTTTCGGAGTGACGTAGGAACGTTCTTTTGGCGAAAAGTGTATGCGAGAGAGAGAGAGAGAGAGCGTCGTGTACCGTTACGGTGACGAATGTAAATAAGCAAATTTCAATGAGAATTGGTCACCATCGAGATTTCTTGCGGGGTTATCCTCGAACGGCGCGCCCGGCAATTTAGAATTTCAAATTGTTCACCGCGGAAATGTTTTCAAGAGGAAGACAATATACCGTGTCCTGTTAAGCATACGTGCCACATGTCACACGTTTTGTACCATGTGTTACACGACACGCTGGTTTTTGGGTTCATTTTGAACCGGTTGGCGCGGCGCGGCGGTCTCGCCCCTCAGAATGACGCCAGATGCGATACAAACAGCCGTGAATTTTTCGGACATTTGGCAGCTGATGCGACGATGGTGCCCGCGCACGTTCCGCTGCAAAGTTTCGATATCCGTGACCCAGTAAGCGAACACATCTCGCGAGAAAAATGCTTAGCAGCCCTTGTCGCAGAGTTGCGTGAAAAAATGATTCCGAGTCAATTCGTCCGCTTCTCTCCAAGTTTACCGAGCGCTCTTAAAAGAACGGAAGAAAATAAAAATGACAGGACGCGCTCTGCATACATTGCATATTTCATACTATACGGTGGCTCATATTGGCGTTCGTGCACCCTTTAACCCGTTGCCGTGTAACGTCGAGTCAGACTCGCGATGAAGATTCTGAACAGAGTCTGATAAATATGTATGTTACCGTTAATAGAGGGACTCGAGATTTTATGCATTTATGAGAAAAATGACAGCCACGCGATTCCATTCCGGGGTCACGGATACCGAACGCACCGGAATCCCTTCACCAGAAAACGGTATATGTCGCATCCTGAAAATATTTCTGCTGGTTCCTACGTCACTGACAATATTCTTACGTGTTGTGGACGTTGCGGACTTACGAATCGAAGTATGGCGGTAGCGGATGCGGAGCTTCCACCGACAGTGGCTCCGGTTGCGTTTGGCGGTCCGAGCTTTGAAAGCATCTTCGCCACCAGCCGAGACTTCCGGTTTTCCTCCTTTAAAAAAGCCGACGTGGATATGTGCCAGGCTTCGTTTTCCACCATCGTTCCGCCACCAACCATTTCTTAACATGGACCGGCAGCACCTCTCGCGACACGAGATCCCATCCTCTCAGACTTGTCAGCCCTCTGATCGATAGTTTCTTTTATTTTTCGCATTCGAACAAACATGAAATCCCGTCTCGATTCCGTCTCCATATAGTATGTATAATATTTCCAGAAAAAGGAGAATCGCTTTTTAAGGGTGACGTGAAATTATTTCTTAAATTCGTGAAAGTATATCAGATATATTTGATTTCCCAGAGAAATGTAATAAAGAAGAAGTTTCCGTGATTGTTATTTGTCCATGTCGAGGTGTATCATATAGAATGTTTTTCTCTCTGATTCTTTGAGAAGTTCAATTAAATAGTGTTCACGATTCGTCGAAACAATACACTCGGATATTCTGCAAATACCTCCGGGCTGATACGTACGAAAGTTTCAAGAGAAACTTTTCTCGGCTCGGGCTGAGGAAGTTCGACGAGATCTCGTGTCGTTGAAAAGTTCTGCTTTTTCCAACCACCGTCTTCCCCTTCTGCACATTCATGCTCCCTCTTTGTTTCTTTTTCATCATTCCCTCGCTTTGCCATGGTGTAACTTTCTCATATAGACGAAAAATTCGAAGCCAATTCACCGTGAAACACTGTTTCAAATAATGCAGTGAAAATACACTGTCGGCCGTAAGCTTCGAGACCATCGACGCGAATGTCAAATTATTTCCAATTAAACGGAATGTTTCTAACGATGTGTACACCGTTATCGCTTTAGTTATCAAATACTGCTTCAATTTCTCCGCGCAACAGCTTTAATAGATAAATCTATATCATGTTTATTAGCGAGCAATGCTTTTCAAGCGACCGTACCAAATTTCCCAAAACCGAAAATCAATACCTACTTCCTTCCCTCGCTGGAAGTAGAGCAAGGCTTCAAAGTTACGTTCGGATGATCGAATCGGATGGTCTCAATCTCACGATCGTCAATGTACACAAAACGGCGAAGATATATAAGAAAAAACTAGAAAGAAAGTGCCGATATATGTATCACGATACTGACGTACTTATGTAACTATCGTAAACTATACATATATTGTACATATGTATACGTATAGAATAGGGTGTCCGAAAAATGTGGTACTTGGTTGAAAGTGGTGATTCGCCAGGTGATTAGAAGCAACATATTTGGGACACCCTGGATAATATACATAGATATGTATATGTATGTCGGTAGATAAATGCATGCTGTGCGACCAGGCTTCAAGTGACGTCAGAATATAGGTCAGGATTTAAGCTCGATCCGCGCGCGCGTTCAATCGCCTTGAGTTTATGGCGGAGCCGTGGTTTTAATTAATCGGACGTTAATTACCTCGCAAAGAAGCGGAGTATGGGAACGTGGACCGAGATCATTTGAGGTTCAGCGGCAGGTTGAACTTGCCTTTGCTTTTTCTGGTAGAATACAATACGTTAGCACGGCGCGCGGCGTGGTCGCGAGACGAGATTAAATCCTTGCAGACTTTACGAAAGACAAGTGAAGTAACTATGCAGTAGCATGCGTAGATCTCTCTTATACGGGTCCACCTCCGCTTTGCGAAACACTTCCGTAATTGTGGGGTGGTGTGCGTTGTTGGGCGTCGCGTCGGGGTCGGGAGTTGACGTTAAGAGAATAGTGGAATAGAGGTTGCCGGGACTTGGTGGGAAACAAGCTCTGGTACTCCGCGTATGATACAGTGAGGTGCAAAAACTGTAAAATGCCTCGAAGTCCTTTCGTTCCCAGTAATTCGCTTCCGTTTGATTTCTCGAGTGCGCGTGTGTGCTAAATGGCGAAGATTATAACTCGTAGCTACAGTCTTCAAACTGAATGAACATAGTTTCTGTTTGATCGACAAACCGGTTATCGATGGACCCACGATTTTCTGAATAATTCATCCTAACTACAAGGCAAGACCACCTAACCGAGTCTACTAAAATCTCTAAATGTCGTTTTTCCGTGATCGCTCGAGCATGCAGTTATGCAAGCTTAGAAACTGATTTTCATACAATTACAGAGACGTGTATTTTTACGGTAAATTGTTGCTTTGCGTGTCGCTTTTGGTGGGATTCTACTTTTTTGCACCTAAGTGTATTTTATTCGCTGGAAGCGAGTTACATCTCGGAGAAAGCAGGCAAGGTAGAGGAGTAGAATGCTTAGGAAGGTAAAATTCGGTTCGTTTGTCTATCCTAAATTTCTTATTGGTCTTTTTGTCGGTGATTTAGCGAAACTCGAAATCTCACCAAACTGTGTAAAGGAACTTTACAGATGCACGGATAAAATTATTCGCATTTACGTCAACTCGTTGCACAGCTACGCGAACGTGTACGAACAAGAAGTCGATAGCTGTAGCTAACCTACCGCAATACATAATAAAGAATTAAGAACGTTTTCCACGGTACGTATCACGGGAATAAGGTAAAACAAGTTTGAAACTACGGTACGCGCTAAGCTGGATGGCTGATTAATCGTTAATCGTAGAGTTTTATCAGAATTTTCCCATGCTCGTATAGAAGGAATTTCAGAGTAGTTAATAGAGAAGCGGAACCCGAGGAGCTTGTAACGCAACGTATAGGAGAGATAATGGTTTTGGTCAGCCAACCAATTCGGCGTTTACCATGGTTCTATCAAAGTTACAGAGAGGAGATTTGAACGTGTGCTAACGGTGGTTTTTCGATAGTATAGAGCTCGACGGACAAATTTGAGCGCTCTAACTGCTGAAAACTGCCTTTCGTTTAATGCTGTTCAACAAAGTTCTCTGTATCTGCAATTTCCGTGGATGGTCTAAAAAATTTGAATTCGCTATTCCCATCAAAGATGCTTGGCCGGACCGTGAGTACTCTTTGTCTGAAGAAGACATTCCATCGAGATGCTCACGGACGACTCGGAGCAGAGAATCTCAATTACTGTGCACAAAGTCGAACAGCTTTGATCTTAGAACGACATTAGATCGAATTATGTAAAGGAAAAGCGTACTTAGTCTGCCTCGGCTTTATCCCGTGCGCCTCGAGGTCCTTCTCCAGTTGCCGTATCCTGATCCTGGCCATATCCAGCTCGTGCTTCACCTTCCACAAGTGTGTGTCGCAGATGGGATCCCTGCATCTGTGGTACCTCAATATGTCCTGCGCTTCGAACACGGCCCCACGGAATGTCAGTGATTTGCCCATGCTCTTTAGAAACAGAACGTTCGCGAAAATGCATTAACGGCACGCTGCTGTTTCAACGAAACAAAAAGAGAATATTTGACGCAACAATTTTCTACGTAACAAGAAGATATTCGGTTCGCGTGAAGCAATCTAATTATGCAAGGTGGAAACAACTTACCAGGCTGAAGAGCGTGCAACAACCGCCGCCGTCGCTTCGCGCCAGATGCTGTCTGACATACTTGAAGTACAAATGTTCCAGAAGTAGAAAGGCAGCGGCCAAAAGAATTCCCATCATCAGTAAGAGAAACGCTGATAAGAATTGTTCGAGTGCCAAGGGATCGCTGCTCTTTTGAACCTCTTTTCCCGGCTTACAGGTGCCCGTCAGCCAGTATCTTCTCAGTCGCTCCAAATCCCCTGAAATATCAAGCATCCCTTCTGCTAGAAAGAACCTACGTATTACCGTGTCCACGCTACCGATATTAATTAACGCTAAAACCGCCAGCTAACTCGAAATGTTTGGATCGACGATTACTATTGTATTTCGAAAGATTATCATGGAATTGTAAAAAAGATGCCGATACCATTGTCTCTGTAGTCCAATAGACGTTTGTTGAACATCTGCAGGTACTTGGAATTTCTGGGAAATGCGAGACCGTAGCCTGTCATAGCGTACCAGGATCCTACGGTCAGTAATCGACAGTCTTCGTCTTGTCCCACCAAGTAGTCCAAAACTGTTCCGTCGTAGATGAAAGCGTCCAGTTCCCTGTCGCAAACGGAACGTTGTCCTTCAGAAATCGCTCGAGAAGCAACAATTACTTGAAAATTAACTAATTTAGAGGGTCTCTCGGCATTTCTCCGTTGAAAATTTCTATGTACACATATGACATATGTATTACAAAGAAAAAGCTCTATCTTTTCCGGTGTCGCCTGTTTGGAGGAATTGAGGGGAATACGGTTACCTCCTGTTTGCCATTACCGAGTTTGTCACGACGCAAACGTTACGCGAATTGAGCATCGTAGAGGGGGTAAGGTAGAGTGGGAGACAACAAGTCTTGATCCGCGGCGATACTGTCTCTATTGGTTTGTCAACCGTTGGGTTGACCGTTGGGAAACTGTTGGATTCGCGGGTAATCGTTATGACGAAAGCCGAGGGAAGTTATACACAGATTAGCGCTAGCCGTAGAACGTTTCCGACAGTTGGGCAACGAGCATTGTACGGATACAGAAGCGCGTTAAGCGGCGGCTGCGGTCGATCGTTGTCCGAGTTGAACAACAACAGTCGGTAATTTCAGCGATTGCCGTGCTATTCTCCGGTAACGGTGGCTATCGGGTGTCTCGACTCACCCGCTGATAACGGCTTCGATCCCCTCGGCTACGTTGGATTTGTTGAACGCCTTCATGTACGCGTGCATCTCCTTGAAATACTTGGAGAGCGTGCTCTCCGTGTGGCTCCACGGCATGGTGCCGAACTTGTACATCGGCTTGTGCGACCATGGTTTCGCCAGTCGTGGATCGTCCAATCCCTGGAACTCGTGGAACTCCTCCCTCGTGATCATGAAGGCAGCCAGATTGGCAGTGTAAATGGCGAGGAACACCACGGCGAATAGCGCCCATACGTTCGTCATGAATCTGTGGAATCAGGGGATAGCGATCTTCTTATTTCGAGAGAAAACTCTAGAACGGAACTACTAAAACTTGCACGGTACTATAGCTTCCACTATAGACTCCCTTGACTCCTTTCTTAAATTTGTTTCACCGACCTGGCTGTGAACGCTCTGGGAGAATCGATATGGACGGCTGCCTGAAATAATACGGCCCAGACCAACCAGTAAGTGCGGCAGAAGGAGAAACGATGATTGGGTGACGGGTTCTTCTATAACCAACGTAAACCACTCGTTATGATCCGTGTATGGTTGTTATCCCGGCGAAGCGCAGCAACAACGATGCGATAATAACTGATCGTGAAGGTAAAACTCATTAATTACACAGATCGTGAGAAATTTTGATAAAAACTAACGGTACAGCTAAAGAAGCATATAATTGGATGAAGTAAAGCTGGCAAAGTTACCAAGCAAAAAAGAAAGTAGGTATATGCGACGATGATTACAAGAGTCGAACGTAGGAAAAATGGATGCAAAGTATTTTTAAGCCGCTGATAACTGAAATGCGTAGCTGATAGCTGAAGAACAAAGTATTACTTTGCAAATAGAGATAACACGATAACGCAGCCATTGCTAATACGTATAACGTTTAATATAATAGAACGGAACGTTGTGCCTGATCATAATTAATCTCTTCTTCGGTATAGTGTCGGGAGGTGAAGTGTCATTAAGACTAACAATGTTGTCCAGTGAGTAATTTGCTGAATGAGGAATCGGTGCTCGTAGGTGGAAAAAACGTCATACACAAGTAATAAGAAGCGAAATTAATAATACCAGTCTCTGCGCAGCGCCTGAAGGGTTTACCTTCATGTTGAAACCGGATGGTGACAGCCATTCGAAGAATAGTATCATTATGGTGGCCGCGTGGATGGCGACGATGCCGACTAGCATCCACGACGCAGTGTCGAACGGTTCTGAAAGTCACAAATATGACAACTGTCCAATATCGAAATATTGAAGGGTCGGGGTTGGGGTTCGGGTTGGGGCATGCTTTTGATACGCATAGCGTTCGTGTTTGTGAAATTATGGGTTGGATCTTCGCCGCAAGATCGATACGATGTCAAAGCAAGGGGTTAATAGAATACCTACGACCTATACGCGTGCACTATACACTTACCGAGAAAGGCAGTAGGGGATATTATACCGGTCCTCTTGCCAACCACAATGGCGATTCCCGTTTCCATGTACGGGACCGTAAAGTCAACGACAGCTTCCCTTTCGGAATTAATCATTAGAGATGTCATTACCATGTCTGTCTTCCGATTCACAAGCTCCGCTATTAGTCCGTTCCATTTCCCATTCTCCTATCAATGGTGAGAATGGATTACATTACAGAGTATCTCGCGACGTTAAATACTTAAACAAGTTCGCTAACAGATGTTGGAACTTCTTGTACTACGTATAAACAAGATTTAAGATTTACAATTGGTACAGCGACCGAAATAACTCTGGGTTCACTTTTTAACTTTATTTGTCATTTCTTTCCGACATATTCTTTATTAAGTTTGCCAAATTTGCCTAATAAACCTGCATATTCGCCGAAGCTGTACCGGCTTGGCGCCGTACGCCAGCCAACGGAGCTACGTTCTCGATGCAAATTCCAGTGTACCGTTAATGGACACCGGCGCAATTACGCGTGATTCATCTATGTATATCGCTGTTCCATCGATATTGCTTCGCGGCATTAAAACCTAAAAGGTTGGATTAAACGGGATTGCGGACGGGATGGCGCGTGTATCGATGTTCGTACCTCCAAGACATTTCCAGCTCATTTTCGCGGTTATTGAAATTAATTCGGCCTGTCGAAAGGATCGGAATTCCCCGTTGGTTTTAGCGGAAACGATCATACGTTCGATTAACGTTGTTCCGTGCTTTTAGTAAAATGTTCGAACGTGAGCTGAATCCTCGACGCGACGCGACGCCAAGACTCGATAGTACCTATAACGAGCGAAAAATGCAGTTGGGCTGAACCTACGTTCAGGTTAGACGACGAGCTTTTTCGTTAGGAGCCGATAACAGCTTTCTTTCTTCCTAAAATTGTATGTCTTGAAAATAGGAAATCGGTACGCGATTCCATTCCCACCGGTTCACGAGGTTTGCTTTGCGCGATCGTAGATACGGCACACTGTGATGTTTGCCTAATCGAGATTGGGAGCTGAACGCGTAAGCGCAGAAGCATAGAAGAAAATAACAGGTTACCTTCCTATTTTATTCGATCTAGTTCATTTTGATGATAGATTTCGATTTCGAAATGTTTTTTTCGTTTAGTCAATTCGTAGTAAGACTATTCTAGCACGCACAGCTCCCGCGAATCTGACCCAAGCGAACCAAGGAGGTATTGACGTGTTCGGCTTGTTAGACCTAAGTATCTACCGCAATATGTCAAGGGCTCATTATAAAGTGATCGTAACGCTTGGGAGGAACTCTCGTCGAATGACATGATCGGCGAAACTGTAACGACGCGCGACAGAGAATTTGATCGAACTTACTTTCTCCAGCGTACCCCATTTGGCGTCTTCCACCCTAATGAGCTCGTAGGTGAACCCGATTTCTTCGGACAACTTTTGAAGCAGGTCAATACAGAACCCGCTGCAGCACTGGAACAAGCTTTCGTTCTTCTGTGCCGTTGAAATGTCTATGCTGAAAAACGACCGATGTCACTGCAAGCTTCTACGGAAACGTTATTGCTTGTCGTGTACATTCGCGCGGTGAGTTTTATAATGCCTGGCCTCGATAATTCAGCAGTGAACGCGTGGATATAATTACACGCGGATATAAAACGTTTCTTGATTGTATTATTGGATCGTGTTAGAGTCGTAACGATCGAATAAAGTCTGATAATGGGCGTTAACGATTTATGTTTTCAGCAAACGAAAAAGCGACGCCCGCCTACAGCGTTGTTGCGTTACGGTTCAGGGACAGACAAGGATATTGCTTGCCGGACGTCGCGATAACAGCCCCACTGGATCTAGTTCAGTCCTCTACGTCAACTGGTGATGCGCAGAGATTCGTGACTTGTGTTTTGCCGGTTGCATAAACAAGAAACGCTAGGATTGCGTCACATCTGGACAAATAGACAATATTGCGTTGACAAATTTCCATCGTAATCGTGTTCCGCGAAGCTGAATCTGTGATATATTTACTGAAATAATGAAAGCTACGTGTCGATATCGTATATACAATACAATGCGAAACCGAGCTGTAATAAACAACAACCTCCTAACTAATACAGAAGAAATTCGGTTGTCAAGGAACTGTTCTGCCAACCGCGATAGTTGACCAAGTCAGTTTCATAAATTAGAATGCAGTAAATAAAGCGTTCCGTTGAAATGGCGCGACGCGAATCTGTACAGAAAGTTCGCGATATTACAGAATTTCCGTGTTAAAATGCAATCAAGGAATTTCCTATTTCGTATTGGGTCGGAGCGACGCACAGTGGTCCCAAAGCCCGAAAACGTGGACAAAACCTAAAAAATGAACTTTCAGCTAGGTAAGTTTTAATTGTGGGGTTGGCTACTCTAAGAGTATGTCTACTTGGAGGTAAACGGCAAAAAGGTCGCATTTTTATACCTGACCAACAGTCGCAGTCCGAACTTCGGTTTCATTAGACAGTGCCTTCGTACTCTTCCAAGTCTCAGTGCGAGTTCTAACTGTACAGTGCGTAAATTGTATTGGAACATTATCGATTTTAAGTGTGCATTATGGATGCTGTTTGTGGAGGTAAGTTGCATAGTTTTTAGTGCAAAATATTTATTATTAACTGATAACTATGTATGGAGAAGAAAGGGTAAAAGTGAAGGCATAAATTTTAAAGATTGGGGTAAAAGTTGAGTCTCGTTCACCCTCGTTCGCTAAAACTTGTTCGAGCTTCTAGTTTATACTATTATGTTGCAATTCTTAAAAAAATTAGCTGCCCCCCTCTGCCCCGTTTTTCGTATCACTGTTTTTTGTAATGCAGAGTAGGTATTTTGTGAGCTTTCGTTGCATTTCTTCTCAAACTGTGAGAGATATCCACCAAGTTTTTCTATAAAATTTAAACAGTTTTTGAAGGATTATGCTTAGAACGTATGGAGGACACAGATTGCCAGTTTTTTTTATAAACAATCATACAATATATCTGAAATTTTTTTATATTTCTCGAAGACAAACGCTGTTTTTATACGTAAAGTAACGTGAATTCGTAATCAGCAACCCCAAAAACGGGTTAATATCCATTTTCAAGCAGATCCAATAATTTTTTAATGTTTATGTCCGCCATATTGGATCCGCCATTTTGTTTTTTGTAATTTTAAGTTCAGATTCGTAATCAGCAACCCCAAAAACGGGTTAATATCAATTTTCAAGCAGATCCAATAATTTTTTAATGTATATGTCCGCCATATTGGTTCCGCCATTTTGTTTTTTTTAATTTTAAGTTCAGATTCGTAATCAGCAACCCCAAAAACGGGTTAATACCAATTTTCAAGCAGATCCAATAATTTTTTAATGTATATGTCCGCCATATTGGATCCGTCATTTTGTTTTTTTTTATTTTAAGTGCAGATTCGTAATCAGCAACCCCAAAAACGGGTTAATACCAATTTTCAAGCAGATCCAATAATTTTTTAATACGATTTGAGGTTTTGTCCACGTTTTCGGGCTTTGGGACCACTGTGCGACGGTTCGTAGCGTTTACAAATGAGAATTGAAATATAAGATTAAATGGAACTTTAACCGAAAAGCAAACTCCTATCGGATAAGTGTGAAATATATTTGATGGCTTTTCGAGGGACCCTTCTATGAGCTACGTTTTCGCTCGCTAAACGTATCCTTCATTGAGGGGGTTAAACGACACCGAGACGCGTCGTCGTTGCGTTGGGAGAAGTGTATGGGCATATCGATTTATTTTGCAGCTTACTGAAAAATGTTCAACCACACCGACGTATATTTCACGACTTTTGCAGTCGCTCGACCGTAAAATCTTGTGTTATATAAGTATATTGGCACATGTATGGAGGACCTAGCGACAGGAAAGGAGGAAGCCGTCGCGTCGGAAGTATATGTATGTAATATGTATACGATGTACACGTAAAGTTTCTGCTTGTATCGATCATGCCTCTTTTCTTCTCGCGTCATAAAAGTTTACAACATTCGCAAAGGTTGTTCAACCTTCGTAGCGCGAGTATGCTTCCTTACGTCCGATAAATTGTTACACTCTATGGAAACGCCAGTCAATCTTGCACAATCATCCTTCACAAAGGTAAGCTACCTTTCGCAGTCCTGTTCATAGATCGTAGTAGAGTTTATCGGTTCATTTGAATAAAGTAAAATTCGAAAATTGGTTTCACGTACTTGTATATCTACCTGGTTAGAAATGTTAAATTAGCTAAAATCCCCTTGCGTAAAGGTTCGTTGCAAATAAGTCTGTTGAAATTCGCGGTGCTTGCGGGGACGTTTGTTTAAGTTAATGCGATTAAGGAAGATCTGATTAGATTTAATGACGATAAGGTCGGGGAATGGCATGATTTAGGTAATTCTCAAGAAATTCGTTAAGCTGTAACTTAACCCGAAGAGATCTTGTGGATAGTGTAAGTGGACTTGATAAGTGTAATGAGATTACAACGGGGTTCTAGAAGATTCGATGCAGTTTGAGATTCTGCGAGAGTTGTCTACAGAGTACTTCCAAGGTAGAATACCATAGGCTGTGGATTAGAACAGATTTTATTCTACCCTTTTCATAAGTATCGACCATCTTCGAGGAACTGTAACAACACCTCGAACGGTAAATGAAGAAATTTCATGACGCTAGATAAGGGAGCAGTTCTTCGTCGCATTTAATGGCTGGATGTTTCTAGGGTAACGTTTATAGGCCATTTCAACAGCGATCCTCGCGCTTTATGCATGTATATCTTTGATGGAGACTGTTTTCTACGGAAGGAAAAAGTTCATTGAAAAGCGAGCGTTGTAAACGTCAAACCTAGCAAAGTGCACGGGACAAGCGTGAAAAGTTTAGACTACCCGACAGGCGTTCGCTATAAAGATGCCATGAAGCCGGGGCAATAAAATCGATCGTTACCGATCATTTCCCTAGGCCAGAGAGCTGGCTACGTTTCAAATAAAAGGTATTGGAAATAGTCATTGAAAGACTTTTATCTACAGTGGCATGGTAAGATAACGCAACGCGAGTCTACATAAAACCTCGGTAAATTTAAGTCAGTTGGTTCGCGATTAGACGAAGTCTTCCTTGAATAATCCAACATCAATCTACAGTTGATTTATTAATAGAGCCATTCTTCGTAAATCAAACATAAATATTCGCGAAAGTGGCTACCGACTGTAACGCGGTGTCTAACACTTGGTGCATCGAATGTATGATATCTTGAATAATGCATGGCATCTTGAATATGTGCTCTGAGTAGAAGATTCTATTCCACAAATGCGGAATCTCTTTGAATAAAATAGTTGGACGGTCGGTGTAGAGTGCTCGAAAAATCAATTAGAACGCTGCGGAAACAAAACGTGAAAGAAACCTTGCTCGAGGGAGAAATATCTCTCCGTTTTGCATGCATCCACGGGAGTAACCACTTTTCATCGCGTTTGACGCGAGCCTCGCGTACCGGAAGAATCGAGAAGAATCCAGATTTATAATGGAACCGCGAGAATCATCCCATATCTGGTTGATCAAATTTTCTGATCTTCCAGTTCGGCGATAAGTTGCTTATTTCTTTCACTTGAACTTTTCAAAGAATGGATAAAACATATATGTATTGTAGCTACATGCATTATAATTTTACTGGAATTACGGAGCATTCTACTTATCGGAAAAATCTGTCCGATTGAATTTTCAACAGTCGTTGAAGCGGTGATCTTTGCACACGCATCAGATTGGGATAGTACGATGGGGTCGATGTAACACGGATACGATTGAAGCCTGGTAAACACGGAAACCCTTCATCTTCGCGGCAGTCGCCGTTATTCTCGGTTAATGATGTTTGCTCGTTCTGATTCCGCACATTAACTTCGGTTGCTTCGTTACGGTCTGGTAATCCGTGTGATACACTTTTTTCCTAACTCAATTGTAACTGATTGTAAGTTATTGTATATGCATACAAGTACAAATGATGGATCTGCGAAAGGAATGTCAGAGTACATCCAATAAACAACTAGTAGTACCGTGTTCGTTTAAACTACACGAGTCTGCCTTTTATAAGCCACTGTAACGTTTCCCTTGAAAGGAAAAAGAAAAGTTTCAATTGACATCGTGTCGAGAACGTTTCCGAACGAAACCTCCCGAAACTTCAGCAACTCGAAAGGATATTGCTCCTGAATATCGCTAAAGTGTTTGCGTAGTTTCGACGCCCCTCTCGATTGCTTTCCGCTCGATGTGCCAACGACGCGACGCGGCGTATCGGTCTAAATTGCGTTCGACAACCTAGACAAATTACGGAAAAACTTTTCCATTCCTTAATTTCGTTAGATTTTTCATTTCAACGTAGAACCTAGTAAGCTGTAAACTCAGATGACACCAGAGACAATCTTCGAGTTAAGTTCCAGGCCAACTACTTCTCTCTTAGCTCCAGCTAACTAATTTTTAATCGAAACTGTCCGTAACCTAATATATGTATACCTAATCCTTCCTAACCGAAATTCGACCGAAACCATCCCTTTCACGGCGCTTTCTAACCTAGACTTAACTCGATAGACCTTTAACTCGGCAATGCAGAACCAAAAGCACCCCTAACTCAGATCAGCGCCTAGCCCAATCTTCATTAAAACTACATAATCATTTTGTGCCCGTACAAGCTGCGTTTCATACCCCCCCCCCTCCGCCGCAATCCCTCTTTATTCATTCCATTAACCCGGCACACTCGGAAGATAACCCGCAGCCGCCACTGAGTTTAATATCAGAAGTGTACTTTCGAATGAGATCTGTTACAGATTTTAAACACTTCCTCGATCTTTTACTTCTCTTCAACCTTCTGTCCGACTTTTACAAGTAACAACTATACCATTAACGTTGAACTCCGCGCCGTCTGAGGAGAACGATATGGTAGAATATCGCGGAATATTCCATCGATATTTCTCCTCTTCCAACGATTCGACACCGCTGGAGTTCACTTTTTCTTAAAAGACCAGCGCGGCATTATAATTGAAACGGTGGTATTATCGGGAAAACGTTAGCGGAACAACATTTCTCGAAGAAATATCGTATTTTCAGTGAATATCCATCGGTAATACAATACAGTATTTACCTTTAAAGCTTCACAGCTTGATTGTGGATTGAGAACGAGTTAAATTACACAACGAAAAACGAGAGACGCAACACGCGATTACTCGATAAGCGAATCTTGAAGAGTCTACGAGAGACGGTGATATCTTTCAACATAGCTGCCGCGCCGCCATCTTCCACGATGCAAATTTCCGTTTGCGGGAAGAATGATTGATGCATCTACCTGTAATACATATGTACTACTGTCACGATAACGTTTACAAGTATTGATCGTTCAGTTACACGCCAAGCCCCCTTATAACACAATATTCTGGAAACACGTCGTTCATTTGTCTGACCATACGTAGCTGGTTCCCACTCTACTTGTCCGACTCCACGCTGACCTCGCTTCACATGCTTGACCATAAACAGTTTCCGTTCAGCTTAAACTGTCCCTATTCCACTTGTAGATGGTTCCTAAGCTATTTTGCTCGATGTATGTCGACCACACTCCCAGGTATGGAGACGTTCGAGTAGCTCCGTGTGCGCGGTCGGCCAAAGTCGAAGGATCGTTGATGATGGAAATTGGGATTCGACATTATGTTCATTTCCATAGCGACGAGTGGTTCCGGTAAGGTTTTAATCCTGGCCACGGTGTTCTCGCCGGCATAATCCGCGAACTCGATTCGCGGAGAGTGTCGCCACGCCACCGCGCCCGCGCAGCGTCGAAAAGACTGTACAACGTTTACACAGAGCGAAACTGGAATTCGCGGCACCGTCCGATGATCCCCGGCAATTTCTAGCTCGTGCTAATCCCCGAGATGGATAGACTGCGAGAACGTGTCGCGAGAACGAATGCCGGGATCCAAGTACCGTCGGATAGATCTCCGACCGCTTTTTGCGTCGGATGATCGCCACGTTCATCCTTCGCCGACGCCGATTTTTCACCGCGTTCGCGCCTTTCTCTCGACCCCATCCAACTCGAACATAATTTCCAGCAGAATCCGGCGAGATCAAAACGCCGGAATGTCCGAACAGCTTTTAAGCAGGATTATTCGGCGATGCGTTATCTACTTTTAATATCGAAGCAGTTTGTTTTCGAGCAGCCATTGAAAACATCCCGGGAAGACTTAAAGTTTACGAAACGAATGGCTGGGAGAAAATACGCAAGCGACGCGAGGCGCATCGTTTTCAGCGAGAATATAGTTTTTCGAGGCTTCCGGAGTTTCGCCGAAGCAACCGTAAAGTTCTCCCGTTGCTCGAGCACGGTGAGAAGTAACTGAGCCATAAAAAGAGAATCGATCTCGTTACATCCCTTCTTATACTTTTATCGAGTGGGGAATGCTTCAGAACAAAAACAAAAAAAAAAGAAAAAGAATCGGTGCCCGTCGCTGTGTGCGCGAGCAGAAAATTAACGATACGAAAAAGCCGATCCAAGGAAGAGACAAAGTTAATGGAAGTATGTACAGTGGACTCGTTGAATTTCTCTGGTCGAAAAGTCGACTGTAATATGTATATGTATATGTATGTAATAGATAGATAGTAGTGGAAAATCCATATTTTATTGCCACTGGAATACAAAATGAATTTGTCGTTCGGATCGTTCGAAATTGCAC
Organism: Lasioglossum baleicum; assembly: GCF_051020765.1. NCBI lineage: Eukaryota > Metazoa > Arthropoda > Insecta > Hymenoptera > Halictidae > Lasioglossum > Lasioglossum baleicum. Next base: position 496,328 of record NC_134931.1, read on the forward strand.
TTTTCCATGTATTCTTTTTTAATAGAAACATAAGATTTCACGCATTCATAAAATTAACAAGGCCTTCGTACATTTTGCACGGTGAACGGAAGTAGTCGCAGCTACAATTTCTGCAATTTCTAAGCTTCCGGTTGTCTCTATCGTGACATTTTCAAATTACCATCTCCGCGCGCGATCCCACCACCGTTTTTCCAACGACCAACAGGGCAATTCACGTTTGAACAAAGTCACAATTTTCCGCGCCGTTTTCTCCCGTCTTTACGCGACCTTGTAAAGGTGCACCTCTTCGTTGACAAGCGGAATTTTTAATTACAGCATGGCCGACGTAATCTCTGCCGCGGCTGGAAATTCTCTCCTCTTTTCCGCTTTCTATAATTGTCTGTCCCTCTTCGCGGAATGGCGCGATCCTCTTTCCAGATCTGATGACAAGGACAAAATTGCACGTCAAAGGAGAAAAATATTTCTACGGGCGTGCTATTTTCTTCCCGCGAATGAGGGGGATCGCGAATCCTTGTTGTACAACCAGCGCGAGGATTAAATAAGAGTCAGCCAGAGAAAAATTCGAAAATGAAGAATACATTTAGAACGGCAAAGCAATCTGATTTTAATTTGAATATAAATTAAGATGTCACCGTCACGTGGCTCGATCCAGCAAGTTTCAGGTCACCAAGTTTTTCAACCAGACCGACATTACAGCGAACACGTTAGAAGAATCTAAGAGCTCTATTTTATTGAATATTCTGTTTGTTACAATCGACCAGTTACCCGAGCGTCACCGAGACGCCGATTTTCAAAGTTGTCCACGGTATTCACGATCCCTCGAGTTGCTAATTAATCCAAGCAACAGCACGTTCTCTGTTGTAGCTGGTTCTTTGTCTGCACCGGCGACTTTGCAAATTGGATTTCTTCCGGCACTATTACTCGCGTCGTTCACGTAATTTACCGATTTGTCGCTAATCGTGTTTTCAACTGAAGTCGGGAAACTATGGCCGCGTTCCTGTTCAGGGTGTGTCGCGTAAAATTGTTCGGTACTTGATCAACCTCTCTTGGTAATTTAGTATAGTAGGCGAATGCCGGGGTAGCACGGAAATGAGATTATACATACGCGGAATTACCCGTTTCTAGGCGTTTAGCCGCGTCGTCATGGAATGCAGATGTAGTCGTGGAAAATAATATGTACGTTGGTTACGAGGTTATCTTCGAAATGATGTCCACCCCTTGTGCCATTTAGCAGGGTAAAATTTCAATGAATTGATATCTCGCTATCTATTGGGCTCTAACATAAATACTACTTTCGGTTATGTTCGGTATCTATTCAACTGTGATCTACTACGGAGGGCCGTTGCTACTAATCAGAGTTTTCCGAGCCTGCGGCCCGTGACAATGAAACGAAAGCACGTAAATGGAATCGAGTTAGGAGTAGCGCGTCGCGTCGCGTCGCGCCGTCCTGGAGCGCAATTTACAAGGCGCAACTTCATAGTTTCCGTCGCGAAATTCCACGAGGAGAATTCAATTTCGGCCGGCAGCCGTGCGAGCCCTCGCCATTATCCATTATTCTTTCCGGGCCGCTGCTTCATCGGGGCGAGCTGCCTCCTCGAGCTGGCAACTGCTCCGCGTCTCCCTTGTTTCTTTCCGAGACTCGCCCACCCTCTTCGCCGGTGCTCAACCCTCTATTTTCTTGGCCTCTCGGCGAACGCGATTGCAACTTCCAATGAAATTGATGTCGTTCATTCTTGACGAAATCAGTTAAACGCCCGGCCCGGCGCGACGCGACGGTCTAACGCGGTTAGCGTACAGCCAGCAAATGAATTACGGACTCCTCTGACACGCAAACACGACGTTGCGCTGTCCGCGGTGTGAAATATATGTATCGGGTGGTTGCAATGTCTCGATCCATTTCAACTTGAACGCGTTCACCACCGCGCGCCGCACCGCTCCGACTCGACGACCACGAAAATTCGATAGAATCAAGGTACATAGTTGAATTCTCACTTTTGGAAAACTTATAATGCTCGCAATAAAAGAAAATGTAACATTGTATTTCGTAAAATGGATCGAGTCGTTATAATCACCCGGTATAGGGAACGGATAGAGAATATTGCAAATACTCTTGCACCTTTCAGGCTGTGCTTGTTATTTGAATGGCGAAATGCAGAATACCGGAAACAGTACATTTCATTTCGCCGGTTGTTCTCTTACAAAGGAGCATGGTGCGCAGAATTTCGAACAGCGTTTGTTAGCCGAACGAAAGCTGAAGTTTAAATGACTTTCCACTTTCCACCGCTCAAATTCTTTTTGGTTCTGTTTTAAAAGAACCATTTACGTATACGTATTGTGGTAACCGCGACATACGTGAATATTGAAACACTCTTTGAAAGAATATATGCAACTCTTTTCAAATTGAACTGAAAAGTTTGTCTACTTACTCGGCGATATCGGATGCCTTGGCTATCTGGCAGTGGACACCACGGTCTACCAAACATTTTCCGGTGACAGGGTCCGGCGGTGCGAGATTGATGTACGGCGACTCCTCCAGGAAGGTTATTTTTAAATTGAACTTTTCCGGAACGCCTTGAGGAGGCGTATGAGTATTTCCGGGCCACACGATGTCCTTGATGTCAAGACCCTCCTTGTCCCAGGAGTTCCAAACGCCGATCTGTTCACAGAAATGACAAAGAAACTTCCATCAAGGACAAAAATAGCCTGTTTCTTGATTCTATTAACTTAATCTCTATCCCCGGGTCGTAACGACCATTAACCACCGACTCGAGAACCGGTTCTCGGATTAAGCTCGGAGAATTGATCTCTGTCTGTTTTTCTTTTTTAATCCACTCGACCGACCGAAACTTCTCCAGAATTTATTTGACAGGAGGGTCTGATAAATCGCGTTCTCTTCCGAAATCCCTCTTTAAGAAGATCGTAGTATGTATATATGTATATTGCGGCCGAGAAATGCCGGATAAAGCACGGCTCGTGGACACAGTAGATGGAGAAGATTGCAGCCGCGCACGAGTGAAAATCGCAGTAGTCCGGTAAAACTTGGTTAGCATTTCGAGTATGTAATAGGCGGAGAGAAGGGGGGCGCGGCCGTCTCTTGCGCGCGATCGGCCGACATTCGAATATTGGAATTCGATACAGATGGGACGATGTAAATTCATTCGCGCTCCCGTCCGGGCTCCTCCTCGTTCGTGTAGTCGTCGTGAATGTCGCGCGTCGTTCGAAGGTGGCTCGCAATTTTTCAATCGCCCCCGACATGTCGGAAACAATGAGCGACCGGGAACAGGGCCCACTCATTCGTGTGGAACGTTGATTATGCTCGTACTCGCCGTGACTCGCCGAAAAATTCACTTTTGGCAACGCGTTGCCAGTTTCTCCGTTCCGCCAGCAAAGAATTCAGCTGGCCTATTTCCGATGAACGACTTCGCTTCTGCCTCAACTTCATCGTCGAACTTGAAACGAGTACCCTTTGAACTCCTCTCGAATTCTGTGGAAAGGTGGAAATCTGAAGAAGCCAGATATCTGGGCGACGTAATGTTTTCTGCCATTAAAAACTCGATCGCCGCTCGTCGATATCGCTTCCATATTTAGTGTACACTACACTGTAAATGATACTGTTCACGACTGCATTAAGGAAATTTATTGCCATCCGGCATATGTTCGTAAATTCAATACTCTCTGGACTGCGACAGAGTTGAAATTACATTCCTCGCAAAGAGATCTTCGAGCCACGGTACAATAACTCGATTCTATGCGAAGCTATATCATGCTGTTGGAAAATAAATTTTGATTCGGTTGTGTCCTCATTATCATTTTCGCAGCAATAACCTTTTAAATAGCCGTGACAGGCTGTTGGGTTGAGCGTTCACGTTTTTTATCGTTTCAACGTGATCGTCTATCTATCCGACAGCAGTGGCGTGTTCATTTACTGTATGAAACTTGGAAACTCTCGCGTATCGCGCGATCTCGTTAGGAAACCGCCGTTAATCATGATCCATTAGCAGTCATACATTAGGTGGCGGTGTTACAGCTTGTTGGATAGTTTATTACTTCGCTAGGTAGATAGCACGGTATATTCTGGCTTACACACGGACACGAGCGAGAAACTTCTTCTCTGAGCTGTGTCGACAGTTCGAGCTGTTCCTCCGGTTCAATTATATGTGACATGCTGAATGGGGGTCGATACGGAAACGATGTTCCGACTTATACAACAAGCAAATCTCCTTGGAAATATCTTTGCTGCTAGAACCCAGTCAGCATTTCAAGGTACAAAGGGTCCCTTTTTCATCCAGCTAGACCGTTTTATAAAACGAGGTTCGCTATGACGAGAACGCGTCGGAGCCGCAATTGCCCTCTTGATTTCGGTCAAAGAGTCGAAGGCGATGGACTTGGCTAAACTATCCGAGAAATCCTCGACTCGAGAGCTTAGTTTCGGCCTGTTTATTCGTCGTTTCGCCTTCTTCCTTTGTAACTACAGTTGTCTGACGAACTCAGCGTCATAAAACGCCGCTCGGGGACCGAATCCATCCAGCCGAGTCAGTCCTCCTTCGGGAAGTTACTCCGGAAGTTTTGCAGATTAGAGACAATGTACTCTCTAGAGCGTTCCCGGAACGATTATGAGAGACATTCCCCTGATTGGAACACTGCCAAGTGTCGCAAGTTGCATCGGCGCGGTGCGGCGGCTACCGGAAGCACTTCTCTAAATACTTAACGACACGGAGGACGGGGCTTACGATGACTGTGCATATAGGCTTGTTAGAATATTCGATTATCGCTGAAACAACGATAACTACGATGAAACCGAGCGCCTCGCATTTCCATTGTCAATTACGTTCGAATCCGAACTGTTATTCGATTCGAAATCGTTTAATTCTATCGTTACGCTGTTCGACGACTGCGTCTTCTTCCAGGTGATTAACCTCGTCGCTCCAACTACGGTAGACTGTGGATTTTTATGAAAATAAGAAGAATCGAATAGATAATGCAAATATACATATACAGCAGAATATAAGTCACATCCCTGGAGGTCTGTAAATCTACGATCTCTTGAGGATATTACTCGAGCCTCTATTACCGAGAACGTAAACAGAAGCACGATCCAAGCTACATATTGACATTTGAACCGCTTTAGGCTACGAAAAGGAAACCTCGGATGAAATCCAAATATCCATTATTATGATTCCGTGTGGTTTATACCGTGAGATATTGCGCAATTGGAAGACAGACATCGACACATTTGCATATATGTACACCTTTATCTCCGCTGTATGTTGAAATATTTCTTATTCATCTAAGAAATGTTGACTCGATCAGATCGACGCTTGGTCCATAAGTTTCGTTCAAAATGGGATTATGTTTGTTTAACGGCGCAGGTAGAAATCGGACATTACACGTGCAATAACCTAACAAATATTTGATCCAACAGATGTGTATTTCAGATCCATCGAAGTCTGGACAACGCAGCGGGGGCGGCATGGCACCATCCGTTCGCGCCAACAACGTAATGCCAACAATTTCCTTAATTAGCGGACGATCCGTGCGCGGGTCGGTCACGCATTTCGAATTATGCGACTAGGTTCCGACCGTGCTGGATTTCGGCGTACGTGTGTTCGCGTACCTATCTCTAATAGGGGCACATAACGCGTACGGCACGGGAGGCCCTTTACGTGCCCACGAGAATGCCAGGTCGAACGGTTAATACCGATTCCGCGTGGTCTAGCACGATCTGCTTTCGATGATTGATTAATTGTCTGTTACACCGCTCTGCGGATTACTATTTTGCCGGCGATCGCGGCTCATGCCGCGAGAGTTGACGTGCTAATCTGGGTGAACGGATGCCGGGGGGCCACTTGATTTACACGATAATCGCTCAAGTATAAGTCATTGCTACCGGCTCGCCCGGCGCCCCACGGATCGGCGATCAATTTTCAATTTGCTAAATTGCAATTACATCGCACACCCAACTATTAGCACCGAAAAGCCGGACAAAGCTACAGCTAAATCATTCATCTGCAATAGTTTGCCCGAACGATTGACAGAGTTCACCCGAAATAAGTTATACCGTTCCGTTATTACGGACGAGGATTAAAAATGTTCGGTGTTCTGTAGCACTGCCAATTTCGCTAGGCACGATATTATGTCGATTATACGGAACAGGGAACGGCGACATTGTTGGATTGTTTTCCGTACACGGGAGTAATTTCACGCGACCACCGGTATACCCCGTAAATAGCTCTCCAATGAGAGAAACAACCGGCAAGAAATCTCATTCGAGATTTAATTAGTCGCGCGTTCCATCGCATCGGACACGTTACTGTAAATGCCGCTCGCGCCCGCGATCCTGAATTTTCAGTTCGAATTTCGGGCTCCGAGGAACAGCTCCGAGGAATAAAATGACGTCGATTCCTGGGGAGAGTCCGGCGTTGATTGGAAATCGACGGACGATGAAATTGGAAGTCGAAAGCTGCTCGGCGAATATCCACCGAACGCGAATAACTACGCCTGATACGAGCGGTTTAGGTTCTGAATCGCGCTGTTAGTTAGAACGATCGAGGGTCCGCTGGCACTCGGTGTATTCGGTATCGGCCTGGCAAGCGTTCCGGGCGTTAATAAACAATTGATTTAGGAGAATGAATAGTCGTCGAATTTCATGGACGGAAGAAGTCGATTAACGCGTTCTCGCGAGCACGATTTTCTATTTCATCCACTCTAATCCATACCATGTGATTCGGAGAATTTACGGTACGGTATTATCTCTACGCGTTAATTTCGTTACAGAACGAGTATTACGGTTAACGGAAAATGGATAATTACCTTAAAAGCATTGCTGACAACATTTCCTCGTGTCTAATACGAGTAGGTTTTTTTGCACAGGTACACACCCAGATGTGCTTTCTCTTAATGTAGACTGTAGACGGTTAATACAACATTCCGCGGGTCCTTTGAAGTTGTTCATTCTTTCGAGCGAAGCTGTGTATTGTTCTCGGGGAAACGGAAACTGACAAAACGGGTAAGAAATCACAACAGGCGAGAGGTTGAAGTATATCTCGAGCGATAATATCCCGGTATAAAATGGAAGGCGAAAGATAAACGGCTGCTGAACATCTTTTGTGAAATCTCCGTGGCAGTGAAGTAACTTAATATTGTCGTTAAAACTTATAGTTGGGTCTTAAAAGCGGCGGTAAAAATCTCTGGCGCGTGAATCGGGGGACGTTGCAACGTCGAGGAAAGTTAGCGGTCTGCGTAAACTTATTGTAACGCTATTCGCTTAAACACTGAATACATATTTCGTATCTACCGGTTTCGCAGTTAGCTAATTATCGGGTGAACGACGACAATGAGAAACTCGTTTGAAAATTATTACGCAATATTCGCCGTCTATTTTCGGCACGCGGCTCATTTATAATACGGCTTTTCCAATTCGGCCGGGAATAAACTTCCCGGACAACGTTTTTCTAATGGCCAAGTTTCGCGCCTATCCCGGTATTGGTCAAACGTACGATCGTACGCTGAAATTTTGCTACGGCGCGCGGCGCGGCGATTTAAAGCTATCTCCACACTGAAGCAGCGACGAGCAACTTTCAGTTGATGCTGATGGTGCATTAATGATCCTTCATAAATTATAGTGTTCTTATATGTGGACCGAATGGATCCGTTTGGAAATATCATTCGAGTCCGCGAGTGTTTCCTCGAATTTTCTTTGACCTGAAATGCACACGCGGGGATGGGTCACTCTCTCCGGTAAACGCTATCGCGCGAAGTTGCAAATTATATCGTGCGGCTAAAAGCGACGCGTGTCCGACGTAGTAGGGTCTGTGAATAGCCGCGCGCGGCCAAACATTTTAATTTCCCACGAATTGCCAGGGCCAGAGGTAGCCCGCATTTAATCCGCCAAAGCGAGTAGGTCGCGAACGAGCTCCGAGCTTCTGATACGTGCTCTAACGAGGTCGTGTTTCCCCCGTTAACCGAATAGAATTTGCCGACCCGCGACATCAGAAAGCTAATATTCTTTTTCAGCGGGTATCGTAACATTTTCGTAATGATGTCGCCGCGCAACTTCCAGAAACCAGAAGCGTATGTACGCGCTCGGCGCCCCTTCTCTCTCCTTCCCTCCTTTTCTCCTTTTCTCCTTTTTCTTCGTGCGGTATCGACGACAAGGAATTGGGTCAGTCGAGATTAAAGATGTCCGTTTTATTACGGCAGGCACAGTCCCGCCTGGTGCAAACGCAGCCCCCGACCCGATCGTACAAATCTTCCCTTGCACCCTCTGACGGCTCCATTGTTCCGTTCTCCCGCGAGCTTCGATATCGCTGTGCTTTTCATTCTCTCTCTCTCTCTCTCTCTCTCTCTCTCTCTCTCTCTCGCACCGTTCTGTTCGGCTTCGTCACCGGTTCCATTTTTCGTCGCTGCAATACCGCCAACTTTCGGCTCGACTTTCTTCTCCTCTTCTTTTTTCGCTCCTTTGCCGCTCTCGCATCTTTTCCACCGCGCCACGGATAGTCGGCCACACACAGTCGGCCACACACAGTCGGCCACACACACACCTCTTTCGTGCTTTTTCTGATTAATCGCACCGTTCCGTGACACCTGTCCTATCTCGCCCGAATTTCGAATTCGATGGAGAACGTGCGGAGAACACAAGATATGTTCTAGTTGCATGCATATCGGATATACCCGAACTTCGAACGAAGCTTCCGTTAAGCGTTAAAAGAGAATAGAAGTTCGTCACTCACCTCTTCCCAAGCGAGTTGTTTGTTCGCGCCGGGCCGTAGATTCAATATTTTCAGTTGCGCCGCTTTCAAAACTCCGTCCTGAGTGAACTCCACGTTGGGATTTCCTTGATCATGCTCGACCGACACGTTCTTCAAGTACCTGGAAATGAAAACATCCGATTTGCCGGTATACAAATCGCACTGCTTACCCAGGCTCGTTTCAAATTCGATTCGGAAAACCAAGAAGTTCAGGTAAATTTTCAGGTTGTTTATTTTCGCAAACGAACATCCTGACAAAGAGTTACATGCACGTCGACAGATACCGTACTGAACAACATAAATTGTGTAATTACTTGAAAAACAGTTCTCCGGTGCTCCATCGAGACTCTCCATAGCTTCCCTCGCATCCAATCTGAGTGTTTAAACTCAGATTCTGATTGTTCACGAAATCCTCGACTCCGTACGCGTAAACCTTCACCGCGGTTGTTATCTCGTTCACCAGACTCTTCGTGCTCGTATCGAAATGCACACCTGAAATCAAAATTCACAGAAAATTGGTTGCCGAGGCAATTGCTTTGGCCCGCGACGTGCTCGGAGCGCTACAGTATCGCCAGATCAGGGGAATGCAGTCATCGTCTTATATGTATATGTATACCATTGCCATATATACATATACATATAGCATTGCGTTCACAATTCTACGTGAAATACCCGTGAAATAGGGATTCCCCTATAAACGCATCTTTCGCCAGATAGGTAACTCGCGAGAAGAATTGATGGTATAGTTTGTCGTCAATCCCGATCCGCGCTCCAATAATTTTCACAGATTTTTATTCAAGCGTACCCGATGTTACTCCATTGTTCCCGAGTTTTAGATTTCAAGCGGATGAAACACGATATCCGAATGACAAGTTCACAGAAACAGTTTCGAAAATCGATGGAGGCCCATATACAAACGGAACTGGCTTTTGGATACTGCTGTTCCGGTCTCAAATGGCGGAAAAAAAGGGGAAAGTTTTTTTTCAATATCGCTACACGATCTCTTGATTCGAGCGTTTTCCTCGTGATATCGCCTTATCCGGTTTCCGTACGATCTAGATTGATAACGTACACAGTATCTATTACTGGAAAAATTGATGAATTCTTGATATTTTGTAATTGTTTACAGCCTTTTCTGCAACTATGTAATATTTCTGAGGAGCGTACAGGAAGGTTAATGAATTGAGCATTCAAATCTGTTCACGGAGTATATCGTTAGATTTTGTTTTCGAGATAGAGCGGGGAAAGAAGAGAAATTTCCTTGACGCTGGAATGTCTCGAATGGACGATCGGATGTTTCGAATGGCCAGCTGTTGGAAAGAATCTATTCAGAAGTACGGCGAGAATCACAGAAATCGGAAATTGATGTCTTCCTCGAGATTCCATTGCCGCTGCCCACCCCACCCCCCTCCCCCGAGAACGAATAAATTCATCGAATTCTATCGAACTGGAATACATCGTACATTGTGCGTTTTGTCGAATTTTCTTCACTCTGGAGCGCGAAGCACAGAAGCGTATCGCTCCCGGAAAATTTCTCGAACGATTTCCCGACGGCTACGAATATCCTATGAAAATTCTCGACATCATCCATTTATTGTTCAGCATAAATTCCATAATCTCTGTCGTGAGGTCTCTTTTAAGAATAAGTCTCTTCTAACGATAAGTACTGTTGTGTGGTTAAAAAAAACGAAAATTCGCTGAATAAAAGTACACGGACGAGCTTACGGCAATCTTGCGGAACAAGTGGCATCGACACGGTGCAGTAGGTTTCGAGTGCCGCGCGGAAATCGCAGAAATGGTAGAAATGGGGAAACGAGCAGCGTCACTCACCGAGCATTCCGACCGGAAACTGGCTGGGAGGCATCTGCCGATTCTCGATGACGCTTTGCGTGACCACCCACACGTAATTCTCGCCGGTCATCTTGTGATCTTTAGCGGCCTGCAGTATGCGGTAGGCTTCTTCCCTGGTGGCATAGAGGAGCATCACCCTGGACTCGCTTTTAGACAGTTCGGCAAGGTCGGCCGCGTCTGTGACCAGCGTCGAGCTAAGTATAGTAAACTTGAAAGTATCTTGCATGTCCGAGATTCGCTCGCGAACCGCCTGCACGAAGTCGTCATGGCCGGCTATCTGCGAAGTGACTAAGCTGAATTGATGCCATTTGTATCTCTCGAGGATACTCAGCATTGCGGCCGTTTGGTGCTCCAACGACGGTGCCAACTGCAGCTGCAGGTTGTTCTGCGATGCTCTCTGAAATCATCAAGAATATCCTGCCTTTTATCATTGTTCAAGAATTTTCATAATAACAGCATTCATTCAGTCCAGTACATATTAGCACAGCGTTATCTTCGCTGTTTCTGAAAATATCAAGAGAAACTTTCACCAACCTGCAAGTCTCTAATAAAAAAAAAAACAGATAAAAATGTAAAGAAACGTACAGGAGTTTACGACCGCACCGTACGATTTTCATCCCCTTGGACTCTCTAAAACGAAGTGGTGTAAGCTTAAAAGCAGCTCGAGGTATTCGATTGAAATTTTACGGACCTGGGAATATTTGAGTATCCGTCTGTCTCGGATAAGTAGGAACACCGGAGGGGATTAGATGAGTACTCTTCGTGGATTTCGTTGGTAATGCGGAATTGATTTACCGGAAAACATGTCAAGCATTGCGCGTATAGAAACTTCGTTAACCCATTCGATATTCTGGCTTTTTCAAAGATTTTAAAAATTGGTGAAAAAACTGCTTCGACAACCAGAATAGCCTTGGTAAGTATTACGTCGGAATAGACTTGCGGGAGAAAGAACTGATTGCGAGAAGAGACTTACCCGTTCTAATCCGGAGTTGTCGGCGTTCCAGGCAATCACCGGAATTCCAAGATAACCGGCCAGCTGTAGAAAGTATTGAGCACTGGCGGTACTCCGGCCATATTGTTCGTAATTCATCAGGTACAAGATGGCCGACACATTCATCGGCAGAAATTCCGTGCATAGCGAGTTGAGAATCGCTGCAACAGAAAAAAGCGGAACCATTGTTATCGTCAGCCTTTTCACGATTTCCCGCTGTTTGATGAAAAAATTCCACTAGGCCTTTTCAAGCCCCGCTCGGTGTTTACAGGTGATCTTCGAATATATCACGATTTATTGGATTCACGCTGTTCAACACCCGACTTACAGTGCGTATACATCATTTTAGAAAATTTTTCTTTTGTACGAAGACCCGCAGTCCATTAGTGTGCAATATGTATAACTTTTCTCAGTAATATGTATAATTGAATCTCTATAATTGTATCTCTTTGCATAAACGAAATGCATAATTGCAAAAGCGATACGATAATATTGAAACGAATGGTGTGGAAAAAATGTTCTCGGTCGAACGAAATGGCCACCGCAACATTCCTCGCACATTGCATCGTAACAACGGGAAGGAATCGAGTAGGAACGAGCAATTCTGGTAAACGAATTCGCGTTAATTGTTATCCGTACCGTCGCGTATGCTGGGTGTTATCTATTAGCGCAATATATTGCGGTTCTTGGCCGATAGCAGAACTAAATGGTTTCTATCGGGCGTTTAACGGCTGGCCGGCTTTTACCG